>NC_056742.1:131096596-131122471 GCF_019279795.1 Protopterus annectens | reverse complement strand
GCCTTCGGGAAGAGAATTGACTCCTGGTGCTATAGTGAGTCTTCTTTCATTCATCTGCTAACCATGTAAGCCCACTAGGTGCCTCCTCTCCTTGGTGGCCCATGAGTGCTGTATGGCTAAGTGATTTGCTCAGAGTCACATAACATGTCAGTAGAGACTGGGGGGGGGGGGTTAAGGCCAGTACTGAAAATAAATAAAGCTCCTGAGCAGCTGATAGTCTTCATTTTTTGTGCTAAACTACCAGACTCTCTTGCTGTGCAGCCACAAATGGATGCTTGTTTGTTGGATTTCATTTGTGGAAATTGTGGTCATGAATATTGCCAAGTGAATGACTTTCCAGTCTATTTATTTTATTTAAATTAATGCTGTCATATCTTTTGTGGAAAATGGTGGTAACATTTTCAGTACTTCATGCTCTTGGGTCCTGGGTAATGCAGGAAGTTATCCAGGTACAAGCCAAGATACTCCACTCAGTTGGATCAGTTATTTGGCTTCTCAATGTGTCTGGTTTTAGATCTCCTGCTCCTTTATTACTGTGTAGCAGGGGCCATGGAGGTGATTGAAGCTGTTCAAAAGCCTTGTACTCATGAGGCATGTGCTGCTAAATGAACAAAGTTCTCCATCTGGCTTGAGAGGTATCCTATGACTCCATAAGCAGTCATTTTAACTTAAATCTTGACTTATCTTAGACAACTCAGGCTTTGTGTCCACTGAGTGGTGCAAAGCTACAGTTATCCCACTCCACAAGGGGGGATCCCCCTTGGATCCCGGGAACTACCGTCCCATCAGTCTGACGAGCCTGATCTGCAAGGGCATGGAACGCATTATCACGGAACTTATAAACAAAGACATTGGCAATCTTCAAACACTGGACCCCACCCAGTTTGGGTTTGTGAAGGGCCAATCTTGTCTCCTGAACCTGATTGACTTCTTCAAATCAGTCTCCAGAGCTGTGGACAAGGGTAAGGCCATCCACACAGCCTATCTCGACCTCGCCAAGACCTTCGACACCATCCTCCACTCTGGAATCATAGATAAACTTACTAAGCTGGGCATAAATCCCTACGTCACGCAATGGGTTGCCAACTGGCTTACTGACAGAACCCAGACTGTAAACGTAGCTGACTCCAAATCCAGCTCCAGACAAGTGGAGTAACTCAGGGTTCATTCCTGGGACCACTCTTGTTTGGCATCTACTTCTCTGAAGTACAGGCCAACACTAAGGGACTCTGGCTAACAGAGTTCGCAGATGACTGCAAACTGGGAGCCATTTTTGAATCCCCAAATGATGTGGATATTCTACAAAAGGGCCTTACAGAAACAGATGCCTGGTGTCAGAGCCATGGGCTCAAGCTTAATGCCAAGAAATGTGTAGTTATCCCCTTTGGAAAAAAACATGTACCCATGAATTACCACATAGGTGGCAGCACACTAAACATCAAAAGTGTGATGAGAGACTTAGGGACACAAGTGGATAGTGGTCTCACTTTCGATAACCACATCGTCACAACAGTCAGGAGATCCTTCTATGTGGCACACCTCATCACTAAGGGCTTTTCATCCAGAAAAAAGGAGGTCATTGTCCCACTGTACTCATCCCTCATTATAGAGTATAATGCCCCATTTGGTATGTACCTCACAAGATATCTGCAACAGCTGGAAAGGCCACAGAAATACCTCACTAAAAGAATCACAGGCCTAAAGCAGATGCCATATGCTGACCATCTAAAAAAACTCCAGCTATACTCTGTGGCATATCATCTACTCAGAGGCGATCTCTGCTTAACATACAAGGTCATGTCAAACCCTGAGCTGTTGGACATGCTCCACTTAAAGAAATTCCAATCCCTCAGAGCCACACGCTCCAGGGTTCTAAACCTTGTCATCACAATGAACAAAACATGCTGGAGGGATAGGTTCCTGACCCAGAGACTCCCCATACTCTGGAATAGACTGCCCTTACATGTCAAGCAGAGCGCCTCCTTGGCCCTCTTCAAAAGGAACCTTGATTGGATGGGAGATAGGAAATTCACCCCGGAGATCATGTCAGTCGCCCTGCTAGACAGGGGTCCCGAGAAGTAAATATTGTGAAAAGAAATATCCAGGGATTTGTTATGGCTAGACTTGTATAGGCCCTAGGGCCGATAGCCTAGTACCAACCTATGAACCTATTTGGCTTTCAGTTATTCCACTGTCAAAGGTACACATCTGCAAAATTTCTGCTTGTTATAGTCTTGTAGAGGACAAGGCTATAGCCCAATACCATCAATCCAAGCAGTTGCATAATAGGATTCTGTATCTCATAGGTTCATAGGTTTGTACTAGGCTAACAATCATAAGGGCCTTTTTAAGCCTAGCCATGTATCCCAAATCTTTGATAAGTTCTGATATACTTGATAAGTATAAGCATGGGCCTGGGAGATGAACCATTTACAGGTTGCCTGTGTCCATTAGAGAAGTGGATGCCAAACCAGGGATAAATTTCCTGTTCCCCATCCAGTTGTCCAAGTTGCACTTGAATTGGGTTAGGGAAGAACTCTGCTTCACATAGACAGGAAGCCTGTTCCATAGACAGGGCAATTTCTGGGATACATACCTATCTCTCCAGCAGATTCTATTTACATCACAGGCAAGGTGTAAGTCTTTAGAACAGGTAATTCTGGTGCTGTTTGTTTTGTGGATATGCAATAGGTCCATCAGAGAAGGGCCTGGCAATGCCCTGTATGCCAGGCATAGATATCCCGTCAAAAGCTTGTAGCAGACAGAATACAAGGATAAGGATAGGGCCTTGAGGCAGTCTGCATAGGGCATTTTACTTACGTCCTATATTCTTGTAGTGAGGAACCTCTGTGGATGTTCCAGTTGTTAGATATGCCTGGTTAGATACATACCAAAGGGGGCATTGTACTCAATGATAAGTCTGATGAATGCCGAATATAGTGGAACAATGACTTCCTTGGACTTGGATGCCGTACCTTTGTTTATAAGTTGTGCAACGTAGAATGATTTCCTCACCACTGTAGACGTGGTGATCAAAGGCTAGATTACTATCTATGTGTGCCCCTAAGTCCCTGACTACTGGGTCAACTCTAAGGGGTGTGTTGTCAATATGGTAGTTACCAGGGATGGATGACTTCCCAAAGGATACTATTATGCATTTCTTAGCATTTAGTTTTAGTCTATGACTCTGACACCAGTTGTTTGTCTATGTCAGCCCCTCCTGGAGAACATTTGCGTCAGTGTGAGATTCAATGACAGCTCCTAATTTGCAATCATCTGCATATTTAGTCAGCCAGAGACCACTGACATTGACCTTGACTTCTGAGACATAAATACCAAAAAGGAGCAGTCCAAGGACTGATCTGTGAGGGTCTCCACTTGTAACTGGCCTCTCTATAGAGGCGGACTCCCCAATTCTAACTTCCTGAGTCCTGTCTGTGAGCCAGTTGGCTATCCAACGGGTGACATATGGGTTTGTACCTAACCTGTTGAGTTTGTCAGCAATACCTAAGTGGGGTGTTGTGTCAAATGCCTTGGCCAGGTCAAGGTAGGCAGTGTGAATAACTGCCCTCATCCATTGCTTTGTTGATCTTCTCGAAGAAGTCCACCTGGTTGAGTAGGCATGATCTGCCTGTTAGAGCTATTTACTTAATTTCACTATTCAGTCAGTTCTTTCTTTTAAGTGTCCTTGGAGCTTTTTGTCTACTTACTTTTTGTGTAGTGGGTATTACTCACCTTTGATTTATCTCTGTGAAGTTGTGGTTTACTGTTTTTTTTTTCCTTTCTGTTTTTTCTTAATTATTTATTACCTTTGAGTATTACCTTCCTTCATCATATTTCTACTGGTTCATTATTGAGCATTAACTAATTAAAAATATGAGGGTTCACCACTCTGTATCCAAATAGTATATTCTGCAATACATTCTGTATGCTGAGAGTTGACTGCAGTACAAACTGTGACTTGTAGATGGCAGTTGGGTCAGCTGCTTTTCTTAAATTCTGAAACATGTAGGCATGTTTGACATACTATGGTTGAGTACAACTTTTACATCATTTTGTAGTGTTGCCACCTTTCTATAGTGCCATTTCCTGACAAGCAGGCCCTGCCCCATGCATAATCTAACTACACCCATTCCCTTTAGTAGCCATGCCCCTTTTATGTAACACCTTTCAGCAAAAGTCTTGAATATCACATACAGTTGCTACTAAATGGAAAAATATACAGTGAATCAGATGTATGCAAATTAAAATATTTAGCAGTACTTCATTCAGAGGTCCAGTACACACAACAGTACATCAGAATGACATCACTGGATGAAACATGGGAAAACTACTAACCCTTCAGCACAAGTCTTTAATATCACATGCAGTTAGTACTAAATGGAAAAAAATACAATGGCTCAGATGTAAAGAAAAAACTATTTAGCAGTAATTCATTCAAAGCAGTACATTAAGGGTTAACTACACACACAACAGTACATCAAAATGACACCACTGGATGAAATACAAACAAGCATGGGAAAACTACTGATTGTATAAAGTGTCTTGTCTCAATTTTCTTGCTGGAAAATCATTACTTATACTTGAAGCTATATTTTGCATTTGATCTGGCAGTATCAAGTAATGGCTGGTTACTTTTTACAAATGAATAAAATTGTGAACGGCTCATGTTAAAATTTAGCTTGACCTGCAACACGGCCTTCACAAGAATTCTTTTTCTTGTATCAGTCTACGCATTCCTCATAAGCAAAAAATACCCTTTCCATGAAGCTGTTGATGGGGGGAATTGAAAGGGCGAACTGCATCAGTCTGTAAAGCATTTTGCAGTCTGGAGCTTTACTAAAGTAAGTCATCCAGTAATCACTTACAGATGCCTTTGTCATATGTAACAAGGCTGGCAATGCAGCGGTTAAAGTGCAGTAGTCTGAGTAAAGTGCTTCAATGTCCACATCCAGTTTGAAAACGTCTGCAGCTGTATACAGTTCTGTCTAAGTTACAGGATATTTGGAAGCTGAGGACCTGCCTAGCTTTAAAGGGACTGTTATCATAGTCAAACCACTTCTGTAGGTAACAAACTGCTTTACTATAAAAATCGCAGAAGTCCCTACAGACCTGCTGTGCCACAGTTGGAGTAAAGTGCTTTAAGGCAGATGAAACTTTAGCACCAAAGAATTGGTCATCTAGCCTTCTCTGCAACCCATCTTTAAGACTTATCATCACTGTGCACAACTTTGGAGCAGAGAGCATGTTAACTTTCATGTTTTGCTATGGACTTGTAGAATACCTGCAGGATGTGGAGCATGAAATGTATGCAGCACTCTGCCTCTGAGATATCCCCACTGATGCCATCCTCATCAGCCTCCATAAATCTCCAGATAAGAGGGTGGCACTCCTGAGACCCTTGACTATTAAAATAACTTTTAATAGCGGGCCAGCATTCTACCAGCCTTGCCACAGCTGTGAACAAAGACAGCCACCTTTTGACAACATGCTGCGTGATTTCCTTAAAGTCCTGGTCTAGGAAAGAGTAGAAGTCTTTCAACAGTGCCATTTTTTTTTAGCATCTGTTGAAAACTCTTTATGTACTTTCTAAATCAGAGTCTCCACATCAAACCTTGCAAGGGACGTGCTTGTATACTTTGAACAGTTGTGTATTACATGGCATAAACAGTTTGCTGCAATGATATGAGGTACTTCAGATTTCAAACGTTTAAAAACAGACCTGTGTTTTTCATAATTAACTGAGGCATTGTCTGCAGCATTGCTTGCAATGTTTTGTACTTTTAGTCCTTTCTGCACAAGGATGTTGTTTATTCTTGTAAAGATGCATTCAGCACTTTCGTTATGATCCTCATAGAAATCCAGAAGTTTCTGTTGTGTGCCATGTCTGTGAATGAAGTACTGAATAACCACGAGAATCATTTTTCTGTTCCCTTTATTGGATGCATCTGATCCCGCTGAGAAATAAGAATTGCCAAGTTCCTGCAGAAGGAGCTCCTCTGAATGAGGTGCATGTACATTCATTACAATACTGTCAAATTTTGTCTTCCCACAGCTGAATTTCAAAGCCACAGTTGAATCAGGGAAAACTGTCTGTGCCAGCTTACCTCCACAGTCCATGGATACATACCTGCGATTGTGTTTTACTCCATGACAGACTATTGTCACTTCAGCTGCAGTCACTTTGTAAGCTTCAGTGATCGCACTACATGGCTGAATAAACTTTGTCATTACAAAGTTCTGCCACTGGAGCTGAAGGCTTTGCTGATGTTTGTCTGACATCTGATGTCTTTTTCAGTGCCTTTTCCTCATCCCACTTTATAATGAAAGTTGTTCCACAGGATTTGCATTTTGCCATTGCATCTGCATTTGTAACTGGTCACACCCATGAGTAGCTTTGCTCCCATACCTTATTATAAGTGCAGAAAAACTTCTTAGGAGACACGCTTCCAGCCTCTTGCTGATCCAGTGACCTTTTCCTGAACAAGATTCTTGCCGGATCCTTGCTCAACACCACTACAATAAACCAAAACAGTTATTAATACAAATCAAGATACTATTACATAACCAACAGCGGTGCCTGGTGGTCCTGTGTCATAGTCACTAGCCAGAACCTTGATATAAAAGAAAAAAAAAAACATGTGAAAGAAGATATAAACTCCACCTGAAAAATTAACAGTGGAGGTCAAGCAATGAAAGGCAGCAAAAGTAACTCTTGTCTGAGGGACTTTCTGCAGTTGTTATACACATGAATCTGGTGTAACAGCAGAACATGCCCAGAAGGCATTCAACCGTGACTAAAACCTGTGGATCAGATATTAAAGCAACAACAGGAACTACTGTCCCAAGTCAAGACCCTCAACTGTTACGCAGAACACGACACAAAGTTATCCACCTGAGTCTGAACACAGCTTGACAGTAAAGTTCAGACATATTGTGGGCCGACAAGTTGATAATGATGAAATACATGGTAGCTCAGCAATCATAACACCCTCTGGCTGCAACAGTAATAACTTGCATTGAGACAAAGTAGGCATGTTATAAAGCATTCAGATGTTCTGATTTGAATAAATTACTGCAAATCCAAAAAGAATGCATTACAAAGGCTCAAAAATCCAAGATTTTTTTTTAAATATTGCTATTACAATCCTAGAACAGGTTGCTTTACCATGCATTTTCTTAAACTTGCAAACCTAACAGAAGAATATTTAGTGACTTCAACCCTTTATCATTTGCTAGAAATCCGCACAGTATGAGAAAAATATGAGGCAAAAATCTGCACATTCTGTTCTGGACATCACAATACCTTTCAACCTCTTAGAATAAGAAACCTAGACAGCACTAATCAGAGACAGAAATGCTAATTTATAATCTTAGTAAGTTGTTAGAATAACAATTTTTACTATACCTTGCATTTCCTTAAATATATGACTGTCTAACAAATATCAACAAATGATGTTAAGCCATACCATAACCTCTTGGCACAAGAAACTAGAACAAAGCTTAAAAAGGATACATTTAAAATGCCGCTCTTATAAAGATGTGATTTGCCACTATGAAAAAGACTATTGTGAGACTGAGACAAACGTTGGTGCTATATTCAAACATATAGAGGCTAGAATAAAACACATTTCCATCATATAATGCTTAAAACTGTTCAACCCTAATTGCTTGCAAGCATACTTGGCCTTTTAGCACAATATAGGAGCACAATAAATATAGGAACATCAGCAGATATTAACCATTACTGTAAAAGTTGAGCTTGGCAATGCATCACAATGATTTATTAGTTATCATTCATTTTAAGTTACTCTACTCAATCATCCCCAGAAGACATTTTGTGAGAAACAGACCAAAAGTATCAAGCAATATGTGAACATTTCATAGCTGTAAAAAAAAAAAAAAAAAAAAAAAAAAGAAATCAAATTCTTTGTTTAACTAAAGTTTGATCCCACTTACCTCTGAGGAACTAGTATTCACAAAAGCAAGCTCCAGTACAGGCTTCCTGGTACGATCAGAACAGGGCAGGCAGGACACAGGCTATCACAGCAGCAGTCAGCAGTAAAAGACAAACAGTTGCCCAGAAATTCAACTTGTGCCTATGCAGTACGGAAAAGAAAGTGTGCATCCACCACAGTGGTCCTCTCCAACCTCTTGTCCTCCCAGTTGCAATTAGAAGAGCAGGCAAGCTGAAACAAGCAGAGTTTGCAGACACCCACACACTGCAGCTGATCCAAATGAACAAAACTGGAGAGTTTTGAAGAGTCCATATCTGCTCAGACGTTAACAGAAACAAATCACAGCCCACAGCCTTTTTTTAAGAAAGGTACTGAATAGCTGAAAGCCCTGCTTTTTATTTCTTAATTTTCACGGACTTCCCAGTACTCTCTGTTGTTGATTGGCTGCTTGCTGTGTGTTGGGAAAAGAGCTTGTTGATTGTCTCTTTTCCAATGCAGCAAGCAGTCAATCAAACAAGATGGTGATGTCATTTTTTCATCAGCATAGGGATGCGCTGATGAAGCAGTACAATTTCTGGAGTCTGACATCCATAATCGGAGAACCAGAGTACTGTCTTAATTTCTGGACACTCCGGGAAAAAATGGAGGGGTAGTTCATCCCTTACAGGGATTGTGAGACACACAGATGTCACAGACTGAATAAGAAGAAAGTTGTGGTCATTTGTCTGGTGGGGTCAGGATCCACCAGATGACTTATTCACTCAGGTCATTAGACTAGATGTACTAGTATGATTCTGCCATAGTCCATGTTGGGTGTAAATGACCTGAGACATACTTTCCTGGACTATATGAAGAGAGACATTATGAAGATCTCAGACTATATACCCCAGGCTGATATGAACTTAGCATTGATCAGCAACAACATGAGCAGAAGATGATTGACTGTAATGATTGACATAGCTTCTGGTGCCATTCCAAGGCAGTGCAGTATTTGTCTGCACGGGAGGATATGGTAAACAGACCATGTTGCTTTGCCAAAGATGATCGGCACCTGTCCCATCTGTGCTTTTGAATATTGGCTAAAACATTGTTGTCTCCCATAGTGCCTTTTTTTAGGCAATGCCAAACTGACAACGACATAGCAAAACCAACCCATGGAAATCTTAGTGTTACTGCTCAATGCCAGGGTTCTAAACAAAAAACAATCCACTCCCTCCAAATTCTCCTCACCCTGAATAATGCAGACATCTCTGCAGTTACTAAGCCATGGTTTAAAGCCATGAAGAGCACCCCAACAATGGAAGGCTACAATGCCTTCCACACATTTAGGTCAGCTACTCCACAGACAGGGGCTAAAGTTGGAGGTGTCTCAATCAAAATCAATAACAAGGTCATCTCAAGGCTTGTCAAACAGGATGAGGAGCTTGAGCTTCTCCATGTCCAAATTACCGTAGACAAAGTCCATACCATATCCTTGCTAGCTGTAGGTCTCCCCTCTATGACCCAGGAAACCCATAACTCAGAGTTAGTGGAGACATTCATCTCAATACTATATTCATGGGTGACTTCAACTAGTTCACTATAAACTGTGAATCATACATGACTTCAAACCTGAAGGCCAAGAGATTCCTGGAATTTGTAAACATTAACACCCTGGACCAGATAGTCACATGTCCCTAAAAACTGAGTAAACATATTGGACCTAGTCCTCACTAACATGGGAGAATGCTGCACCCCCATATAATGTCCTCCCTGGTAGGGTCAAATCATAAAGCTGTCTCCTTTGAAATAAAAATAAAACCTGTGACCCTAGATAATCCTGTAGCATTTAGTAATTATTCTAAGCCAGGCTTCCTATTAAGTGACAACCTGACACAATTTCATTCCCTCCCCACAAAGTCCCGAGAACCCAGTTGCCTTTTTTGAATTGTTAACTGATATTCTATACAGTCATATTAACTGAGACAGTTGTGCCTACCAGAAGTAAGCTCAGAACAAACTCAAAAAGCTAGCCACCCTGGTGGAATCCAAAGATCAATACACTGTACACCAGGAAGAAGGCACAGCCCAAGTCAAGAAATACAACACCCACTAGGATAAAAACTCCTCATTAGTCTAAACAAACAACTCAGAAGAAAACTGTGTCTACCAAACCCAGTTTTGAGGTAAAATAGCCTCCCAGGCCAAGGACAATCACAAGGTTTTCTTTAGCTATGTCCATTACCTCAAATGCTGTACTAAGCAATGTGCAAAGCTAATTGTGACTGGAACTACCAACATGGAACCGGAAGACATAGCAAATCTACTGGCTGACAAATTTAGTTCCAGATTTAGACCTTCTCTTCCCCCATCACCTCTCAATACATACCATCAGTTATACACCCCAACCATCACTAAGGAACAAATTCTAAATGCACTTTCCAAAGCCAAGAATTACATCGATGGGTCCCAGTTTCCCAGCATGCTGCCTAAATAGTGTGAAACATGAGGATCAGTGTAGCCTTTATTTAACCTTTGCCTTCAGTCAGGCTTCATGCGGGTAAATGGAGAACTGAAACAATCATCCCTCTGCATAATGGTGGGCCTTCTTCACACCCTGGAAAATACAGACTCAGTCTGACTAGTCTTATATTCAAAACCATGGGAAGAATTATCATCATGGAAATGATTAATAATGCCATTGGAAACTTGCAGACATTGGATTCAACTAATTTCAGTTTTGTCAAGACTATATCATGCCTAGTCAGTTTGGCAAACATCTTTGAGAAGGTCATCAAAGCAATGGATGAGGGCAAAATGATGTATACTGCCTACATTGATTTGGTCAAGTCATTTGATATAACACCCTTTCAGGCTCCCAATTCATGTGAAGCAGAGTTCCTTCCTAATGCAATTCAAGCGTAACTTAGACAGTCAGATGGGGAGCAGGAAATTCATCTCTGGTTTGGCACTTATGCCTGTAATGGACACAGACAACCTGTAAATGGTTAATCTGCCAGGCTAATGCTTGTAAATGTTTCATCTCCCAAGCCCCTGCTTACACTTGTCAAGGGTACCAGAACTTGTCAGAGATTTGGGATACATGGCTATGCTTAAAAAGGCTCTAGGTCGATAGCTAATATACACCTTTGAACCCCACTCAGACCTGTAAATAAACTCAAAGCATTAGGCATAAACCCCTAAGTTACATGTTTGATTGCCAGCTGACTCTCAGATAGGACCCAGAAAGTTAAGATAGGGGATTCCACCTCCACAAAGAGGCTGGTTACTAGTGGAGTCCCTCAGGGCTCAGTGCTGGGTTCTCTCCTTTTTGATATCTACTACTTGGAAGTCAAGGGCAATGTCAGGAGCATCTAACAGACCATGTTTGTAGATGAATTCACACTGGGAGCAGTCATAGAACCCCCTCCCCAGGCATAATATCTTCCAGGAAGGGCTAATGCAGACAAATAACTGGTGCAGTAGTCATGATTTAAAACACAGTGCCAAGAAAGGCATAATAGTGCTCTTTGGGAAGTTATCTTCCCCAGGAAAGCTACCTCATTGATAACACACTCCTAAGAGTAGATCCAGTAGTCAGAGATTTGGGGATGTATGTAGAGTGTAACCTGGCTTTTGGCCAACATGTGTCAAAGGTAATAAGGAAATCATTCTGTGTTGCTCAACTTATAAACAATGATAGGGCATCTAGGTCCAAGGAAGTCATTATTTCACTGTACTCGGCTCTCATCAGATCCATCATCAAGTACAGTGCTCCCTTCAGTGTGTACCTGGTCATGCACATGCAACAAGTGGAATGTCTGCAGAGGCTCCTCGCAAACAGAATACACATTAACAACATATCTTGTGTGGATTGCCTCAAAGCCCTATCCCTGTGCTTTGTCTCATACAGACTGTTGAGGGAATAATCTATGTCTGGCAAACAACACATACCATAATCCTGCTGTAATGGACCTCTTGCATATCTGTGAAGCCGATAGCATCAGAACAACCCGGAACTTAAACCTTGCTTGTGACTAAGCAGGACATGCTTGAGGGACAAGTATGTGTCTCAGAGAATTCCTCCTCTTCTAGAGCAAGCTTCTCATCCGTGAGAAGTAAGAGTTCTTCCCTGACTTCATTCAAGCATAAACTGGACCAGTGGATGGGAAATTGGAAATTCATCACTGGTCTGTCACTTATAGCTCTCTGATGGATAGAGACAAACTGTAAATGTTTGAAAACACATGCTCTAGATTGCACATACCTCTAACAATAACCTCTAGGCACGAAACGCATTTGTGAAGTGTGGGTAGGATTAAAATGGCCCTTGTGGTCAGTAGCCTAGTGTATACCTATGAGCTTATGAACCTATGATCACATAAAAGTTTTGTGGACTGTTTTATCTGATTTTTGTAGCATGTTGAAATTTAGTAATTTAGGATTGGTTAGTCTGAGAGCACCAAAACCCAGTGCTTGAAATGAATAGGAAACATTTTATTCCATAAAGTAATTTACAGGGTATAACTTGTTACATAAATTACTGCAGTGCTCACTGGCTAGACATAGGTCTAGAATTTACACAAAGTAATTAGCTGACTAATGCTTAGCACTCTAGTGCATAAATAATGTAGAATGTGTTGTATTATTCACATCCTAATCTGCACTAGGCCTGTAGCAGTTAAACTGTCTAGTCTGCTAATTACTGCAGTTAACCTACATGTTGGTATGACTCTTTTCTGCTTAGAGAATCTCATTTTGAAATTAAGAACATTCTATCATTCAGGAGAGAAAATCAGTTAATACAGGCAGTGCACAAATGTTTAATAAATTAAGTGCTTTTGTCCGAAAATACAACGGACTTCATCAGAATAACTACTAAATCTAAAATTGCAGTATAAATACCCACTTCAATTAACAAAAAACCCTCCCCTGAATTAACATTTCCAAGGCAACTGAAATAATCACATGACATCATTCTCATAAAGATTGCATATAACAAGCAAGCAGTATGTATAAAAACACTACTTGCTATACACAATAAAATTACAAATGCAAATATGCTGTAAACTAACCTCAGTATAATAATATATACAGTAAAACATACAGAACAAAACAATATTACAGCTATAAAAAATAAGCTTCCTTTAACCGCAAGACACTACTTAGGGACATTGCATCATTCAGACCAGGCATAACTGTGGCATTAGTTTTTAAATGCCACTTCAGTTCTAAAAATTCTAAAAAATCATCACTAGGGCCACCCCTCTGCCCCAAATCCACCTGGTCTATAAACGCAAATGTGAATTCATGTGAAGGGTTGGAATCCACATGCTTAAATAAAGCATTTTTATCATTTTTCTTCCTGATATCGTAAATATGCTGGTAAATTCTCTTTCTAAGGCTCAGTTTAGTTTTTCCAACATAGAATGTACTGCAAGATTTACACAGGAGCAGGGCCAAGTAAACAACACCTTTACTATCACACTGGAATTTACCCTGTACCTTAATATTACCAAATCCTTCCACATAGAATTCTTTGCCTTCAGCAATGAATGGACATTGGGAACAATGGCCACATTTGGCCATTTTTCCAACTCCATGTTTAGTACCAACATTTTCTAATAAATTTTTAAGACACATGTCCTTCTTGTACACGATAACAGTTTTATCCCCCCACAATCTGTTTATATTGCTCATGTACACAAAGTATTTCCATTTTTTTCTAATAACAGCCCCCAGCTCAGAAAAATTCTTATTACATGTTAAAACCAAAGCTGTCTCAAAACTTCTGTGCTCAGTACTTTGAGTTCGATTAAGTTCAGTAACCATACTAACTCCCCTAAGTAATGGGGTGAACTGTCGTACATATCTTTTGCTATTAACCTCTGAAAAATGACAGTAAAAATCATCAGAATAGCCTCTAACTTTATCTGCACATTGTAATAGTTGTGTTGATATGCTGTGGTAGTGGTGGGGAGAGATAGGATTAAGAAAAAAACCCTGATAGTCCAGTCAGTATGCATTACACTGCCAGTTTTGGCTCCACTCTGTACCTCTTTCTGGGCCGTCAAGGACAGTGTCATTTGGGGATAATGCCAGAAGGTAATAGCCCAGTACATACCAGGCCCCCGGCCTCCATTCAGGTGGCACTAGGGAAGTATAGAGAGCTATGGGAGAGTGCTGAGCAGTAGATGGTAAGATGGTCAAGCTGAGGCACACTAGGGAAAAAAAATAATCTAAGGAAATTCTTTCTGTTATAGCTTAAGAGCAAAATAATTGCTTAATGTCCAGTTAATACACTGTCTAAAATAAATGTCATGTTTGAATAACTTTCCTATATCAGTGAGTTATATTATAATTAAACTGTAATGGTAACAAGTAACTTGCTAAATATCCTCCATATATTACCAGGCAGTATTCACATAAAATTTTTCCCTGTAACACTCAACCCTTTGAGGCAAGGAGTTTGGCACAATTGACATGAGAAATCCTCCTTGTAACTCTTACATGGTTGCACTGTATCCCTAGGTATAAATAGTTCAGGTATACTGAGTCACTGGCCAATATTTACTTGAAAAGTCATTAAAACTGGTATTAATTGTTTTACAAATAAATTGCACAGCATCAGGAGCTATGGACCAATTAAAGTTCCACTAATTAACATAACTGGCCATATTTGTAAAATTACCATTTGCAAAACACTAGGAACACTTCATGCCTCAAGGTATTTTCTTAGCAAATGGTGCAATATAGATTGCAGTGCTAAACATGGAAGAGATGGCACACCTCTTTACCACAGCACAGGTTATTTTTTTGGACAAGACTTTAAATCACTAAGCAAAGAATACCTCAGTCCTTGCTTTTGTCTTTTAAACCATAGTACACATGTATATCACTGCTGGCCGGCTGCCATGTGAATGCCATTTCATATTTTTATCCTACTAATGGCACAGTTGCTGAATCAGTTGTAAATTATTTTGGTCAAAGTATATTCGTACACTGTTATATTTTGCTTTGGTATGTAGATAATTTATTTTTCAGGGAGAATGCACCCTTGTAATCTCACAGCACATGTGAGTTTCTTTCATGACATAAAATAAATCTAATTTCTAGCCAGTATTTTCATGTACTGAAGAAGGTAATGCATTTAGAGCATAATATATTTACATTTGGCAATAAAATTCTATTTTGTAAGCATATTGAACTGAACAATGGGTCTATATCATAACAGTGAATGCTAAAAATAGCAAACGCTGTTGTGTCAAACTCAAATGTCCGAAATCTGAAAACAGCAAAGTTACGGGTCAGCAAATTTTTTCCCCAGGGAAAAAAATCACTGATCCAAAAAAAAAAAGAGTATACAGTCAAAATTAAGTGGGGGGGGGCTTACCCCACACACCCCCAACTTAAATATACCAACTCCGAGATTGCACCTCAATGGAGAAAAGAGCAAAGCCCGGAGAATGGCTCAGCAAATTTTTTTTCCCTGAGAAAAAATTTGATGATCCGTTCCTTCACTGTTTTCAGCTTTCGGACTTTGAAGTTCGATATATCAGTGCTGGTTATTTTTAGCGTTTGCTGATGTGATATAGACCCCCTGAACAACATATTCAAGGGAAACTTTTTTTGTAATTGTACTGTTCATTACGTATTTAGTTACTGCTTAATAACAGAATTAAAATCTGTTTTCACCTTTCATACACTGCACTTCAAAAACAGCCTATAACAAAATAAAAAGCATAAACTGACAGACTGAACTACTTGAAATTTCATTTTCAAGTGTTTTTATTGGCATCAGTATTGATTGTTAATTGTGGTAACAGCTATTTGTATTTACAATTGACTGCAATTCTTTAAAAGTACATAGAAAGCACTGTTATTAATAGTCATTATTTGAATTAACTGTATATTTAATTAAATTACACAACAAACATGAGATCAACAGTTCAGAGTAATGGTGAGTGTGGAAGAGAGGTGAAGAAGAGAGTACAGGCAGGATGGAGTGGGTGGAGAAGAGTGTCTTGAGTGATTTGTGACAGACGAGTACCAGTAAGAGTGAAAGGGAAGGTCTACAAGAGGGTAGTGAGACCAGCTATGTTATACAGGTTGGAGACAGTGGCATTGACGAAAAGGCAGGAGTCAGAGCTTGACGTGGCAGAGTTGAAGATGTTAAGATTTGCACTGGGTGTGACAAGGATGAACAGGATTAGGAATAAGTATATTAGAGGGTCAGCCCAGGTTGGAAGGTTTGGAGACAAAGCCAGAGAAGCAAGATTACATTGGTTTGGACATGTGCTGATGAGGGATGCAGAGTATATTGGGAAAAAGATGCTAAGGATGAAGCTGCCAGGTAACAGGAAAAGAGGAAGGCCTAAGATAAGGTTTATGGATGTGGTGAGAGAGGACATGCAGGACATGGTGTGACAGAGCAAGATGCAGAGGACAGGAAGAAATGGAAACAGTTGATCTGCTGTGGCGACCCCTAATGGGAGCAGCCAAAAAAAGAAGAAGAACAACAACAAACATCTGTTTTCTTCATGACAAATTTAATGCTTTTAGCTAATATCGTGAATTTTTCACTGTTGTCCAAACTGTAACTGAGAAATCAAACATAAAGTATCATATAAAATCCTGCCTAAATTAGGATAACCTCGATTGCATTTTGTATCTGCACATACAACTCATGTTACATTTTTTAAGAAATAAGTGCACTTAACATATAATTTGTTTCCATATCACTTTTGGTTGATCTGAATCAGTTTTCATAATGTAAATGCCTAATCTGTATATCACCAGCTTTGCAACATGTAAACACTGGCCACTTTGATGGTTTTCAGTCTAGATATGAGTAGAACATGTGCATGCATTTAGTCCAAGGCAGCCTAATTTATGTTTTTAAATGAGAAACAGCTTTATTAAAGTATCACTTCTGACATAAGTAATCATAAAGTTACATAAATGAAAACAAATCATACTGACATATTTTTAGTAGCAAACATTATATATCACTTATAATCTATCCAGTTATTGTCAGTCCCACATTACAAAGTTCATTTAATTGATGCCTTCCTTTAAATCTCATTCCTCCTCCAAAACATTATTCAGCATGTATTGTTCCCACAGTTCACATTATTTCTATTTAATTTTCTCCTACCCTTTTCTAAAGATCCCTCTTCCAGTTGTTTTGTCTGTGTTACAATATTTACTACTTGTAGTACAGTTGGTTTAGACTTTGATTTCCATTTTCTGGTAATTATTTTTTTGGCAGCCACCAGAATTAAACTCAGCAAGGCCTTACTATGTCTAGGCAATTCAGATTCTGTATCACAGCTCAAAAAATCATTTCCTTATTTACATCAATTTGCTTGCTTAGTATTCCTGATAGAGTAGTCTGCAGAGAATTTTAGAGTCTGCCAACTCTTTACACTCCCAAATATATGCTTCCAATTACCTCTTTCTTTCTCATCACACCTCCAACATTTGCTGTTTACCTGAGGAGAAATTCTTTGGAGTTTGATTGGTGTACAAAAATACCTATGCAAATGCATATTTGGGAGCCATGCTTATATCACCCCATTGTTTCTTTGTGAATTAGCCTAATTTATTTTTGTGTAACTTGCTTACAGAGATCTGTCATGTATCATTTAATGCATTCTTATGCTCTGTGGCATCTAAACAGTTAGTCATTTAAATGTTGCCCAGTACATTGTCTGTTATGGCTAGAAAGTGTCATTGTAGGTAATTTTGGTCTAATTTTTGACAATCCATTTGTAAACCACACATGCTTTATAAATGCTAGTATTGCCATTTTACCTTGTAAGTGTGGTATTTTAAAATGTTTGGCACAGTATCAGCCATTACTGGATTGAATAATCCACCTTAAATGTCATGCATAGAAATTTACCAGTGCTTCCTGTTTGTAATGGAACTTGTTTTATTATTATTAACTCAGCCTGATTAACAGCCCACCTCTCAAAGTATTATTTGGGATGGGGGTCAGTCCTGTTATTTTTTTTTTTACCTGGTCTTTACATCATTATAGCAGTATCACATTTAGGATTACTCCAGAATTTACAGATTACCCTCTTTTGCATACATGTGGTGAGTTTATCATTCAGATTTAAGTCTTCATGAAGTAGTCTGCAGCAGAAAAGCTTCTGTTTTAAATAAATGCAAACTTTCTATCTGTTTAGCTCAGAAAGGAAAGCTTTTACCAAGTCAGTCATGTAACACCATCCATCTGCATTAATAAAAATTTCAGTCACTGTCAAAATGCATAGAATGTACATATTATCTCTCATGATGTGGAACAAATGGGTGAAATTTACTAACAGCTTTGACTAAGAAGCTGACATCCTGGTTAATAATGTCATCCTTTTCATTCTTCCTCAGTGTGTAGGTTACAAATGCACTCTCACTAGCTCTTAGGACTACCAGTAACATATTCTCCTTCAAAACAGATCTGAAGCAGCATCTCTACACTCTTTGGCTCTGTAGATGCTCTAACTTTCATCTTCCTAAGACATGACTCCTCTTCCTTAAATCATATCACCTTTTCTTCACAACTTCCATCCTCCAAAGCCTTAACTCCTCACTTCTTCACAGTCATCACTCCTAGCACCAATCTCTCCCTACTTCTAATATATATACCTTTAGACAGTTATTCTAATTCTTCCTATATTACTCAACATTTGCACTCATAATTGAGTGTACTCTAGAATGTACTAGAACATGTACCTTGGATTCACTTCAGTGCCTTGTGTTGTATATTATCTCTCTGTACCACCTACATTTTCATAATGTATTTTTTTGTATCTATACTGCCTGTTATAATCATGCTTCTTGTTAATACATACTGTTCCAGTATTATGTAATTTTATACTGTTTTTGTGGAGCTTTTCTCCCCGGGCCTCCACTCAAAATGTGTTCTTCTTGGCCCAGCGAACTTTTCAGGTAAACAAATAACAACAAATAAATCCAGTCCTCGGATCTGACTTGGCTGCATACTACAGACTTTGGATCCAACTCCCGAGCTCTTTATTCTCCCCATAATGCCTTAGTCCATCCTGAATACCTCAGATCTTGTTTGCCACCATCGCACATTGACATGGATGCCCTCTCTTGTAGTGTTTATATACCATATGTGTAGCTCTAAGTGCTTTAACTTCTTTCCAGTTTTTCATCCTCTCCTTATAATTTGTTATATTTAGCATATATTTAAAACTCCTGTGAAGATAGGTGAAGGCTGCCAGCTTATCAGATAGAATTTTGTAGATAATTCTGTCATTTGTAAATATGAATGTAAGCCACAGGATTGTTCTCTTAAATGTGAAAAGACTGCATTGGATATTGAACTGCAAGAATGTAACAACAGTGAACTCTGCTGTAAGAAAGCTAAGTCAAGCATTTTATGACCGTCTTTGATGTCAAACTTCGGAGCCAATATGTCTAGAGTGAGGCATCCTGCGTATTGTTTTAAGACCAGAGTTAATGGCTAGAATTTGCATGTATAAATATCCTTTATTGCTCTGGTTTCAGACCAGGTGTAAAAAGTGTAAATGTCATTTCTGTTAACCTGGGAACATCAAAGAAGTGTGAAGAATGATGTCATGTGAAGCATCTCTGTGTTATCAATTTAAAGAGAGAGAATCAGAGAGCTCTGAGCATTTGTCTTGAGAACATCCAACATCACCAGCACTGTCTTTCTGTAGATGTAAGTTATTTAGAACTGTGTTTTCTCTTAGATATAGCTATGAAATAATAAGATTAGACTAGTTTGTTTTCTGTGATGTCAGAACTTTTCTACCGTATTATTTTAAGCATTTCTCTGTGATCTCTGAACTCTTGACTAGCACTGTGTAACAAGAAGCATTGTCTTGTGTTTTATTTATTATTAAATATTTTTAAACCTTTCAACTGTGGCTGTTTTGTGTAGAGATAATTTAAGCTCTAAGAGTATATTGCATGTATATAGTGGTATTGTACCAAGTCACTCCAAATAACTCTTGACTGTTTGGTTGCACTTACCAGTTGGATAATAATATTGCACAGTAATAATTGTACATCCTATCAGAAGGGCCTTTGAGTAGCTGATATTAGTGGGTGGTGGCAGCTGGTACTACCTTTTAAACTGGGCAGAAAAGGGGCACAGCTGGAGAACCTGTGCCAGCCTTCCCCAGGAGTGTCTGTGTGGTTATATAGAACTCTTATCTCAAAGTGTGTGTGTGTGTGTGTGTGTGTGTGTGTGTGTGTGTGTGTCAGCTACTTGGGCAAAGACACATAGCACTGGTTGGACAGAGAGGGTGCTGGAGGTTTCAGCTTGCCCAATAGGCTGAGATCTATACCCTATAGCTATACCAGTGGGAAGTCTTATTGGGGACCTGGAGAGAAAGGGAGAAATTAGCCCCAGGCTGACTGTGATCTCTGTGTGCTCTTAAGGGAAATTGTACTTTACTGTGTGTGTATTTATTATTATTTCTCTATATGGATGTCCCTCACTGGTGTTAGTGGTGAGGACGGAGGCTCCTTGATTGCTGAGCCAGGGGACGGGTGTCACTCGTCTGTTTTAGTTTCTTCAGTTTTTCAGCATCTACTATTCTTATGGTAGTATCCTACAAGTAACCAACGAAGCAGATGAAAACTAAAACAAAAACAAAACCAGGAAAAGCTCACCAGACCCGGACCAAACCAAAACGAAAGATAGCAGTCTTCAATAGATGTAATAAAATCTTGTTAACCAGCTGTTAGATGTAAGTTGGTAAGCCAAACAGAGCAAATGAAAAGTCAGCTGCATAAATATTGAATTTCTTTCAAAGATGGTAAAAAGCAGTCCAAATAGTTCCACCACAAAGCTTTTATTCACAAAACACCTGACCTGCGTTTCTTTTTTCATATTCAACTTCATTAGTCCTTGTAACTTGGTTAGATTTCAACCCTAAGGGATAAGCTCTCCCTTCTCTATATTCTAAAAGATCTCTATCTAACTTTTTTATTTTTCTATCAATAACTTTCTGACAGTGCTGGTCTACTTCTAAGAACACTTCATCATATTTCTTCTTGTGTCTAAGAAAATTCTTATGCTGTACAATATTGTCATTTAAAACAGTCAATTCATCCAAAATACATTGCATTTGTTCTGGTAGTCCTTCACCATCAAATCCAACATTTCCAGGCCAGTTTGATTAAAGTTCAAGTGTTGTGTGTAAACTGAACCAGCAGTAGCACTGTTGGGAAATTTATAGCTTCTAAGGCCTTTCGCACTCTTTTTACATTAATGCATTCTTTTAGATAACTAATTTCAAGCTGGCAGTTCTTATATGAATACAGCTTGTTACTGAAAGAGTCAAAGTCAACATCCAACTGCTGTGTATTCTGATGAAAAGTACCTTTTGAACTCGTTGAGTTCTGTCCATTTTTTAAAGTTGAATGAATTCTCCATGTCTCCGCCGTTTAACGCCCTGTTGTTAAAGTTCTCCTCATGTCTTAATGCTGTCCCAGCTCCTAGAATACCGCTAGCATGGTGCCATTCGCGCCGCGACGAATCTTTGTTGAAGCAATGTTGCTTGCTGTTGATGCATATTACTTGTAGTTGGTTTCCGAGGAAATGAAAAGTCTGCAACATCGGGTCCGACTGCCCGAAGAACCCTGTTGATATTAGTCAACAGTGCTACTGTTAAACTCAGATCGAGTTACCGGGCGTCATCGTTGTTATCCCTTAAAATAAGGGGAGTATTTAAAGATCCGTGGCTGGTGGTTCTTCCGACATCACAGCAAAGAATCAACGGCAGATGAAAACTAAAACAAAACCAGCAAAAGCTCACCAGACCACGACCAAACCAGAACGAAAGATAGCAGTCTTCAATAGATGTAATAAAATCTGTTAACCAGCTGTTAGATGTGCTGGTAAGCAACACAAATGAAAAGTCAGCCGCATAAATATTGAATTTTTCAAAGATGGTAAAAGCAGTCCAAATAGTTCCACACAAAGCTTTTATTCACAAACACCTGACCATTTCTTTTCATATTCAACTTCATTAGTCCTTGTAATCTTGGTTGATCAACCCTGGATAAGCTCTCCTTCTATATTCTAAAGATCTCTATCTAACTTTTATTTTTCATCAATAACTTTCTGACAGTGCTGGTCTACTTCTAAGAACACTTCATCATATTTCTTCTTGTGTCTAAGAAAATTCTTATGCTGTACAATATTGTCATTTAAAACAGTCAATTCATCCAAAAATACATTGCATTTGTTCTGGTAGTCCTTCACCATCAAATCCAACATTTGGCCAGTTTGATTACAAAGTTCAACTAGTTGTATGTGTAAAACTGAACCAGCAGTAGCACTGTTGGGAAATTTATAAGCTTCGGCCTTTCGGCACTCTTTTTACATTAATGCATTCTTTTAGATAACTAATTTCAAGCTGGCAGTTCTTATATGAATACAGCTTGTTAATGAAAGAGTCAAAGTCAACATCCAACTGCTGTGTATTCTGATGAAAAGTACCTTTTTTGAACTCCGGTTGGAGTTCTGTCCATTTTTTAAAGTTGAATGAATTCTCCATGTCTGCTCCGTTTCCGCCTGGAAATGTTGGATTTGATGGTGAAGGACTACCAGAACAAATGCAATGTATTTTTGGATGAATTGACTGTTTTAAATGACAATATTGTACAGCATAAGAATTTTCTTAGACACAAGAAGAAATATGATGAAGTGTTCTTAGAAGTAGACCAGCACTGTCAGAAAGTTATTGATAGAAAAATAAAAAAGTTAGATAGAGATCTTTTAGAATATAGAGAAGGGAGAGCTTATCCCTTAGGGTTGAAATCTAACCAAGTTACAAGGACTAATGAAGTTGAATATGAAAAAAGAAACGCAGGTCAGGTGTTTTGTGAATAAAAGCTTTGTGGTGGAACTATTTGGACTGCTTTTTACCATCTTTGAAAGAAATTCAATATTTATGCAGCTGACTTTTCATTTGCTCTGTTTGGCTTACCAACTTACATCTAACAGCTGGTTAACAAGATTTTATTACATCTATTGAAGACTGCTATCTTTCGTTTTGGTTTGGTCCGGGTCTGGTGAGCTTTTCCTGGTTTTGTTTTAGTTTTCATCTGCTTCGTTGGTTCTTTGCTGTGATGTCGGAAGAACCACCAGCCACGGATCTTTTAAATACTCCCCTTATTTTAAGGGATAACAACGATGACGCTCCAGTAACTCGATCTGAGTTTAACCAAGTACTAGCACTGTTGACTAATATCAACAGGGTTCTTACGGGGCAGTCGGACCCCGATGTTGCAGACTTTTCATTTCCTCCGGGAAACCAACTACAAGTAATACCGCATCAACAGCAAGCAACATTGCTTCAACAAAGATTACGTACGGGCGAGGAGTCGAATGGCACCGCTTAGTACAAGCGGTATTCTAGGAGCTGGGACAGCATTAAGACATGAGGAGAACTTTAACAACAGGGCGTTAAACGGCGGAGACATGGAGAATTCATTCAACTTTAAAAAATGGACAGAACTCCAACAGGAGTTCAAAAAAGGTACTTTTCATCAGAATACACAGCAGTTGGATGTTGACTTTGACTCTTTCAGTAACAAGCTGTATTCATATAAGAACTGCCAGCTTGAAATTAGTTATCTAAAAGAATGCATTAATGTAAAAAGAGTGCCGAAAGGCCTTAGAAGCTATAAATTTCCCAACAGTGCTACTGCTGGTTCAGTTTTACACACACAACTACTTGAACTTTTTAATCAAACTGGCCTGGAAATGTTGGATTTGATGGTGAAGGACTACCAGAACAAATGCAATGTATTTTTGGATGAATTGACTGTTTTAAATGACAATATTGTACAGCATAAGAATTTTCTTAGACACAAGAAGAAATATGATGAAGTGTTCTTAGAAGTAGACCAGCACTGTCAGAAAGTTATTGATAGAAAAATAAAAAAGTTAGATAGAGATCTTTTAGAATATAGAGAAGGGAGAGCTTATCCCTTAGGGTTGAAATCTAACCAAGTTACAAGGACTAATGAAGTTGAATATGAAAAAAGAAATGCAGGTCAGGTGTTTTGTGAATAAAAGCTTTGTGGTGGAACTATTTGGACTGCTTTTTACCATCTTTGAAAGAAATTCAATATTTATGCAGCTGACTTTTCATTTGCTCTGTTTGGCTTACCAACTTACATCTAACAGCTGGTTAACAAGATTTTATTACATCTATTGAAGACTGCTATCTTTCGTTTTGGTTTGGTCCGGGTCTGGTGAGCTTTTCCTGGTTTTGTTTTAGTTTTCATCTGCTTCGTTGGTTCTTTGCTGTGATGTCGGAAGAACCACCAGCCACGGATCTTTTAAATACTCCCCTTATTTTAAGGGATAACAATGATGACGCTCCAGTAACTCGATCTGAGTTTAACCAAGTACTAGCACTGTTGACTAATATCAACAGGGTTCTTACGGGGCAGTCGGACCCCGATGTTGCAGACTTTTCATTTCCTCCGGGAAACCAACTACAAGTAATACCGCATCAACAGCAAGCAACATTGCTTCAACAAAGATTACGTACGGCGCAGGAGCCGAATGGCACCGCTAGTACAAGCGGTATTCTAGGAGCTGGGACAGCATTAAGACATGAGGAGAACTTTAACAACAGGGCGTTAAACGGCGGAGACATGGAGAATTCATTCAACTTTAAAAAATGGACAGAACTCCAACCGGAGTTCAAAAAAGGTACTTTTCATCAGAATACACAGCAGTTGGATGTTGACTTTGACTCTTTCAGTAACAAGCTGTATTCATATAAGAACTGCCAGCTTGAAATTAGTTATCTAAAAGAATGCATTAATGTAAAAAGAGTGCCGAAAGGCCTTAGAAGCTATAAATTTCCCAACAGTGCTACTGCTGGTTCAGTTTTACACACACAACTACTTGAACTTTTTAATCAAACTGGCCTGGAAATGTTGGATTTGATGGTGAAGGACTACCAGAACAAATGCAATGTATTTTTGGATGAATTGACTGTTTTAAATGACAATATTGTACAGCATAAGAATTTTCTTAGACACAAGAAGAAATATGATGAAGTGTTCTTAGAAGTAGACCAGCACTGTCAGAAAGTTATTGATAGAAAATAAAAAAGTTAGATAGAGATCTTTAGAATATAGAGAAGGGAGAGCTTATCCCTTAGGGTTGAAATCTAAACCAAGTTACAAGGACTAATGAAGTTGAATATGAAAAAAGAAACGCAGGTCAGGTGTTTTGTGAATAAAAGCTTTGTGGTGGAACTATTTGGACTGCTTTTTACCATCTTTGAAAGAAATTCAATATTTATGCAGCTGACTTTTCATTTGCTCTGTTTGGCTTACCAACTTACATCTAACAGCTGGTTAACAAGATTTTATTACATCTATTGAAGACTGCTATCTTTCGTTTTGGTTTGGTCCGGGTCTGGTGAGCTATTCCTGGTTTTGTTTTAGTATCCTACAAGTACCATTGTTGCACTATTTCTTTCTATCTTTCCCTTTCTTCCTACCCTGTTAAACAATGTATTCTTTCTTACCACTGATGGTGCTTTCTTTCCTATTAAAAAATCTTTTCTTTGTCTTTTATACTTTCTTCTCTGTGGATTGTCCTATCTTGTCCGATAAGCTGACAGGTTTTAAGAAGTGCACTTCCTGTGGGCATAAAATCCCTAACTTGCATGCCCACATCCCCTCCAAAGGATAAACCCCACTGAAGCAAAGGAGTCTCTGTCGATGCAATGATTGTGGCAGCAGCTACCAAAAAGGAGCTAGCAGAACAGAGTTCCTCTGTCCATCCCCATAACAGAGAACCTAGGGCACTGGATGAACTTGGAAAGTATGTATTTGCTTCAGAGACCTTTTCCACTTGGAAATTAGTTACTAAAAGAATGCATTAATGTAAAAAGAG
>NC_056742.1:131074933-131096096 GCF_019279795.1 Protopterus annectens | reverse complement strand
CCCCACTATATGCATTGCATCCACTTTACAGCAGTACACACATAAATACTACAAGCAATACTATGCTCAACAATACATCACTACAAGATAACTGTTTCCACTATATGCATTGCGTACACTTTAATTATTACAGAACAGGTACTACATACACAGACATACTGGGTGTTCTACATACCTTATTAGTAATCTGAGGTGTCGTTGACTGTTATTTCAATCCTTTTCAGTTCGTGTTTCAATCTTCTTTGTAATGTTCTGCTGGTATATACAGATGGTTTGAATGTGTGACAAGCCATCCTTTTATAGTTAAATATCTGTAACATGTGCTATACTGACCACCAATTCGTGGTGTATAATTGAGTACTCCACTGGGGTGTTGTCACTTTGCCTTACTTTCGAGGAAGATGGCCTGGATGTGTTGTTTGTGATGTATTGCAACAGCTATATGGAGACAGACAGAGATATATTAGCTTCATGACTCCCGTGGATTATGTGTAATGGCTAGAAGATGTTGTTCTACATGTGAGTACAGCTGTTATATTTCCAAACATTGCTACTTATGCAGGATTTGTTTGTACCTGATTGTTAGAAAAATATGTATTTGAACATATATAAAGTGCTAGGTTAAAAGCAAATAGTATGTAATGCATTTTATTCTATTTTACAATATGGCAGTAAGAATGATCTTACATGTAATTGCTTGAAGCTTTGGATCTGCAGTGTGTTTGAACTCTGACCCTGGCAGTAGCCAGCTCAGCAAGCTTATGTTTTTCACTAATGATTATCTGCTGGGTCAGGAAAATGAATGTATAGAGCAATGAAAATCTTTCTTCCTTCCTCTGAGATGGTTGGCCTTGCGAATGTTATCAGAGATAAAGCACAGCTGCTAAAAGTAATGTTGCGAGAAGAACAAAGAAGTGTAGTACAAGACTGAGCTGACTATTGTATTCGAGCAGGACTGAAACCTTGAAAGAATAACATTTACAGAAAGACATTATAACTGACCAGGTGCTTTGCAAGACTGTATTATTCTCATGGGAAAACTTTTAAAAAGTATAACATCAGCTTTTTCTTATGAATAGAATATTGTAGACTATAGTGATGTAGGTGCCCTGTGACTGACCACGTCAGTAAGGTGGGCACAGCTTGAATGTATGATTATAAAATGAAGAACACTTCCTGATTCATGCCAGACAGAATTCTATACTTGTATTGTATGGTCTTTTGCCTCCTGGTGTACACTAGTAAAGTTTTTTGCATCTGAGCCTTTTGTGTTGTCCTAATTTGTTTTTACTTAACAGTTTGGTCCATTCTTTGACCGGAAACCCTCGACAGCTACAGATCAGAGTGTACCGGTGGTCGAATACTGCACAGGAGAAGCTACCGAAACGGTTCTTCTTTAAGCATAAAGACCTCCGACTGAATTGTCGTCTTGAGAGGCTGGCCACTTTTCTGATCTGTGGCCGAAGAGCGGTCTCAAACTGATGGACCCAAGAGGCTCAGGTAGGAAGATTTTTTTTTTTGCCTTTTTTCTGTTTTAGATCAGGGACTAGGTTACAGTAAATGTTATTGTCATAGATTTGTTGTGCAGATCAGGGACATAAGATATTACTGTATATTTTGTCATAGATCAGGGAAACAGAATAAGGTAGGCAGTTATTCTAGATAAACTGTGTAAGGAACAAAGATACCACGTGGTAAACAAAAAGGGTTACGTAACATTTTCTTTTGACATGGGAAATCAGTGCACTAAAAATCGCGAGATCCGCCCCTAACTGATGACGCAAAATATATGCAATTACAACGAGCAGATAATGTAAGGTATTATACAAAATGGGTTAACAAATACGAATTTGACGGTAAATTAAATATAATTTCGTTAGTTAAACTTTTAAAACAACTTAAATCTGACGCAGAAGGTCAAAAAAGAAACAACGACAATTAGGCATTCCTCAGGCACACAGGTGGATTGAGGAAGTGAACCGAAGGGAACAGAAACTTAAAAATGCGAAAGCATTATTTTTAGACAAAGAGGATAATAATACAGTAATAGCGACGGCCCCTCCCCCTCCACCCCCTCCAATACCTTTTTTAGGATATGAAGCAGGAGGACAGGCTAGTCCACCTCCACGTTATCCTGAAGTTGCAGGAACATTAAAACCGTTTGTTAGAGAACCTGTTGAAACTAGGTCCCGGACACGTAAAACACTTAGGGACACAGATTTATATCAAATAGGGAGAGACTCACTAGAAGAGAGTGAAGAAATCTGTCCACTAATCGAGGTACCAAACCCTCAGGCAGGACAGGAAGGGCAGGACCCAACTCTCCTAGTGTATAGACCATGGACACCGGAAGATATTCGGAAAGCTACAGAGGGAATCCCTCATCCGAAAATTAATTACACAAAGTTTTTACAAGATTTACATGGTATGAGATTAAGTTACCATTTGAATGGGGAAGAAGTAGAAAGGGTAGTTAGACAGATTTTGGGTCCAGATTGGCACATGATTTGTGGCACCTGGAACTCTCATGATGCACAACTTAAACCACTCCTACATAGTGACGCAGAATTAGACACCAGAGTAAAAGGTCTTACAGACCGAATTTCTGAGAAATGGAAACCTAGAGCAGATTGGACTTGCATTAATCAATGCATACAACAAGATAATGAAACTGTAGATGGGTACTATAGTAGATTATTGGAATGTTTCAATAACCATAGTGGTATGTCCATTCCTGAAAGTCAGACGAATGATAGTTCATATGAACAGCAACTGAAAAATGCATTTTTGAAAGGTTGCATTGCACCTATTAGTAGCTTCATTACGAAGCATATGATAGACCATCGAACAAGTAGGCTACAAGCCTTACTTGAGTATGCTAGACATGCTGAAAGGCATTTTAATAGTAAAAAGAAAAAGAAGACACAGGTCTTCACAGCGGAAGACGGAGCAGAAGTCTTCGTTGCAGGAGGTAAAAGGGTAAGAAAAATACTCAGGGTAATAAACAATCTGACAAGAGGTCAGAGGATTTTGAAGAGAGAAAAAAGAAAGGTGAGTGCTTTAAGTGCGGTAAAAAAGGACATTTAGCAAGGGATTGCAGGCTAAATAAAAAGACGACTACAGAAGATAAAGACAAAGGTGATGAGGACTGACTATATGATAGCGATGACAATCAAAAATCATCAGGAAAGGTTAACAAACAAAGGACAAGTGTAAATGTAGTAGTAGGAACAGAGGAAGTGAAAGCAGATGTAGAGGATGAAGAAAGTGAAGTTTTAGACTTAGCATTATTGAGCTTGGAGCTCTATTTAGTAGACACAAAACCGGAAGTTACACTTCTGGTGGAAGGAAGGGAAGTGAAATTCTTGTGTGACTCAGGAGCATCTCGAACTTTGATACACCCTTCAAAGTTACTAGAGCATTCTGAATCACCTGACTATATAATAGTGAAAGCAGCAAATGGACAGCTATATAGGGAACCACTCTCCCATGATATAGCAATGACTGACCCAGTTTCAGGTATGACTCAGAAAAGTAAAATTGTAGTTTCTGCAAAATGTCCAGTAAACTTACTGGGAAGAGACCTTATGCAGATATTTGGCATAGCAGTAGTTCCTACTATGCAGGGTATGGAAGCATAAAGACAAATGGAAATTTTGTGGTGAGATCGGAGGGTGAAACCTTTTACTGGTACAGCCAGGATCTAGTTACGACTGGTCCAGGGGCAGTAACCGAGGAACTGATGAATGTAGCCATCAGTAAGGTCCCCTCCCTTGACACTGACCAACAGCATTTGTTACATTGTACTCTATACTACTGTAGTATGCCAGGACCTGATAAGGAATATGAACAAGAATTGTTCAAAAATCCTGCTAACAGATTAGTATTACGAACCTTATATTGGGATACTGAGGGAAACAGTGTAGTAAGCTGTTCACTACCTCAGGAATTCATGAAACTGTACAAATCTAATAGACTGCCACATGTCAGCTTGACATGGATGTGAGATGGGCAGATTTAGGAGAAAAAGTAACAAAATGGGAAAAACAAACTGATTCAGAATTATCAGAACAGGGAGTACAAAAACAGAAATTGAATTGGCTAACACAGACACGTCCAGCTGTACACTTACAGCATAGTGAAGACAGCTGATTAGCATTCTTATTAGAAGAAGAAGAAAAAGCCTTGTGCGATATACCAAACATTCTTTGGTCAACAGGTAAATCAGATGTAGGACTTATCCGAACAGCAGGACCAGTAACCATTACACCTAAATCAGCATTTAGACCACAAAAAAGACAATACCCCTTGAGGAAGGATGCAGAGTAGGGAATCAAGCCTATAATAGCAGCATTACTCAAGGAAGGAGTACTGGTAGAATCTCTAGATTCACCATGTAACACCCCTCTATTTCCTGTTAAAAAAGCAAACGGGGAATGGCGGATGGTACAGGATTTACAAGCCGTAAACAATGCGATAATACCCAGAGCACCTGATTGCCAGACCCACACACCTTGTTGAACGATTTGAAGCCACAACAAAAATATTTTACTGTGGTAGATATAAACAATGCTTTCTTTTCAATACCTATACATCCTGATAGCCAGTATTGGTTTGCATTTACATTCCAGGGTAAAAGATATACCTATACTGCTACCAGAGATATTGTGAAAGTCCAACGATATTTGCACAAGAAATGGCTAGCAACCTGGCAGGATTTACTCCACCAGGGGGTAGTCAGATTCTACTTTATGTAGATGATATCTTGCTAGCAGCCCCCACCCAACAGCAATGCAGGGAAGATGCAATAGCATTACTGAAATTTTTAACAGCACAAGGACACAAAGTAAACAAAAGTAAGTTACAACTTTGGAGAAAACAGGTTAGATACCTAGGATATGTAATATCCAAAGAAGGTAGAGTACTAGACGAAGATAGAAAAACAATGATTTTACAGGGACCTAAACCAACAACCAAGAAGGAAATGATGTCCTTCTTGGGAACGACTAATTTTTGTCGAAGTTGGATATCAAACTATGCTTTAGAATCTGCTCCATTGGCTGATTTAATATATAAAACACCAATGGCAGCACAAGATGTATTACAATGGACACCTGAAGCAGAAACAGCTTTCTGCAGACTAAAACAATTGATAGCTTCATCATTAGTTTTAGGACTTCCAATTACACAAAAGATTTTTCAAACCGTGAATTGTAAACAGGGATACATGACGTCAGTTCTGACGCAACAGCATGGGAGTAAACAACGCCCCATAGCTTACTATTCCTCACAGTTAGACCCAGTGGCACGATCATTGCCTCACTGTGTGCAAGCAGTAGTCACAGCTGCAATGGCAGTACAGGCTTCGGCCTCTGTGGTATTATTCCACCCTCTCACATTGAGAGTGCCTCATGCAGTTGCGATAATTTTACTGCAAGAAAAAATAGCATATCTATCTCCTGCTAGACATCTTTCATGTATGACCATACTGCTGAGCCAACCTCATATGGTAATTGAACGTTGTACAACATTAAATCCATCAACGTTACTTCCGACTCCTGTGGATGGCACACCACACAGTTGCCTGCAGGAAATTGAGCAAATAACTTTGTCCAGACAAGATCTCACTGATATGCCCTTGGATGATGCTGAGGTGACATTTTATGTGGACGGTTCATGCAGAAAGGATCCTATGGGGAAGAATCTAGTGGGGTGTGCAGTAGTCACAGATACAGAGATTTTAGAAGCCCAACCATTACAGCATAACTTGTCTGCTCAAGCAGCAGAATTGATAGCCTTGACACGGGCCTGCACTCTAGCGAAAGACAAATGTGTGAACATATATACTGACAGTCAGTATGCTTTTTCTACAGTGCATGTTTTTGCACAACAATGGAAAAATAGGGGAATGATAACATCTACTGGCAAACCGATTAATCATGCGCAACTTATTTTGAACTTATTAGATTCTATTCAGTTACCTACCAAAGTAGCTATTTGTAAATGTGTAGCTCATACAAAACAACAGGATTTGATTTCAAAAGGTACTGCACGAGCTGATGCAACTGCAAAGCAAGCAGCTTCAGACTCCGAGACTTTACTTTTGAATGAGGAATTACAACCCTCTGAGATTTTAGATTTAGAAATGTTAAAAACAATGCAGACATTGACTACAAAAGCTGAAAAACAGAAATGGAAGAGACGAGGTGCAATCCTCGAAAATGGACTGTACATCTCCAAGGAGAAAAAGCCAATATTGCCGTCTAATTTATTTAGATATGCAGCTTTGTTGAGCCATGGGCAGAGCCATGTCTCAACAGGGGGGATGGTACAGTTAGTAAATCGAATATTCCAAACATATGGATTCACGAACTTTACACAAAAATTTTGTGCAGCATGTCATATCTGTAACAGACATCATGCACAAGGAGCATTCAAACCCAAGCAAGGGAGTTTTCCTATACCACCATATCCGTTCCATACTATCTGTATGGTTTTCATAAAACTGAGCAAATGTGAAGGGAAAAATACTGTTTAGTAATTATAGACATGTTTTCCAAATGGGTGAAGCTTTTCCTACTAAAAATCCGGACGCAGCAACAGTGGCAAAAGCCCTAATAAAAGAAATAATTCCTAGATTTGGCATACCGAAAGAATCTATAGTGACAATGCGACACACCGTAAATCAGACAATTCAGCAACTTGGGAGATTCTTTGGGATCTCCTTGAAGAATCATTGTGCTTACCACCCACAGTCTGCAGGACTGGTGGAAAGGTACAATGGAATTTTAAAACAAGTTGAGGAAATTAATGAATGAAACTCAGAAGAATTGGATTTGCTGTTTGCCTTTGGCACTGCTGAGCATGAGAACAGTTCCAAATGTAAAGGGTTTGACCCCCTTTGAAGTGATATTTGGAAGGGCATATTATGTGCCACAGTGGAAAGCTCTCATGCCTGCAGAGCTAGAAGCTGACAGCTCATTAGCTAATTATATGAGGAAATTGTTAACACATAAAACTGTTTTGCAGTTGAACTCTTTTTCAGATAAGGAACAGACCAGACCATTAGAAGCGGTGCTGACCCCTGGGTCCTGGGTTTGGCTGAAGGTCATAAAGAAGAAAAACTGGACGAGTCCAAAGTGGGAAGGTCCATACTAGGTACTGTTGGCGACGCCTACTGCAGTTAAAGTTGCTGAGAGGTCGTCCTGGGTCCACCTGATGCACTGTAAACCGGTAAAGAATTTTCAGCTTGATAAACATTTTGTGACTGATACACAACAAAGGCAGAATGGCCAAGAGCAAAATGAGTAAAAATACAAACCAACCCCGAAGATATTGTTTAACCATTTTGCTAACTATACATCTATTGACTATGATTGTGATGACTTTCCTTTTGTTATGGTTTTTCCTGCATATAACCGTACAAATGAAAGTGGAGAAACGTGATGAACTTTCTATAGACTGGCATCCGAACTTTAACACATACCTAGCTATGAAGCATGTATATGTAGAGACTATGAACGTTTCAAATTGCTGGGTTTGTACTGCTATACCAACAGCATATGGAGGACTGCTAATGTCCACTGTCCCTCTTGGGATAAATGAGACTTGGGAGAACTTACTTTTTGATACAGGTTCTGTGAGATCACAGGACAAGATTGCATTGTATTTGCCTATTACACAGAGAGGAATTGTTTGTTTCTATGAAAATGATACACTCCAAGTCGGTTGGAGTAACTGTAACATAACTGTATCTTATAAATGCTATATTAAGGCTAAAGATAAAAGTACTAGTTGTAGCACAAATTATGATTCATATTTGAGCTTAATGAAAACGACCATAAAAGATGTGCAGAAAAATCCTGAATTGCATAAACAATTGTCTGTTATATACAAGAAAATGTTTCATTCAGAGTTAACCCGCATCAGTACTAAAGTAGAAAACTGTTATTTTGTTTGTGGGAAAAAAGCATACAAATGGCTACCTGAGAATTGGTCCGGCAGTTGTTTTTTGGGCTATCTGGTTCCAGCTATAAGGCATACTGCAGAATTACCTCTAGGTAAGATACGAAACATAAGAGAGTTGGGAGGATGGCCTAATGGTTAAGGTGTTTGCCTTACAAACACAAGGCATGGGGTTTGATTCTCACAAGAGATAATTGGCTAGGCTTAAAATGGCTCACAAGGGCAGTTAGCTTAGTACTAATCTATGAACCTAAAAAACTGGGAATTCAGTCGAGAAACCTGCAAATCCAGTGGGTAAAATCGAAGCTGGTTGGAAGGATCATCCATCCGTGAAAGACAAAGAAAAATTGACTCATATGGACTTGAGTGACAGTGTTATATCCTGGGCTGGAATATTCCCAGCCTACGGAGCAGTCAAATCAATCTGGGAGCTGAGAAAATTGTCAAAGCTTCTCGAAGTAATGAGTAATGCAACTTTTTCCGCTCTTGAACTTGTGACTGATGAACTGAATGCAATGAGAACTGTTGTGCTACAAAATCGAATGGCTCTTGACTTCACCCTAGCGGCGAGAGGTGGTATGTGCACGCTTATCAAAGAACAATGCTGTGCGTTTATACCAGACAATCGACATGAGATAAATGACCACCTAGAGGTAATACAGCAGGTATCGGCCATGACTGAACCAGGCCCAAACCCACTGACGAACTTTTTCCAGAACCTATTTGATGGGTGGGGTTCAATCCTAATGAATATTCTGATTGCTATTTGTGTTGTTCTGCTCTTATTAGGAGCATGTGTCTGTTGTGGGATTCCCTGTAGGAAAAGATTAGTCAGAGAATTTGTTGCTATATCTGTAACTGAAACTTTGTACCAAGACATTGAATTGGATCTGTTGGTTCCAAATGAAATTCTTTCCGAAATATAAAACAAATGACTTGCCTAGTTAAAAGTCCTAAAAGGAGAAGGCTAGGGAATGATATGATATTGTTTATGTTTCTGAATAGAATAAAAAGTATTAAAAGGGAGGAAAATGTTAGAAAAATATGTATTTGAACATATATAAAGTGCTAGGTTAAAAGCAAATAGTATGTAATGCATTTTATTCTATTTTACAATATGGCAGTAAGAATGATCTTACATGTAATTGCTTGAAGCTTTGGAGCTGCAGTGTGTTTGAACTCTGACCCTGGCAGTAGCCAGCTCAGCAAGCTTATGTTTTTCACCAATGATTATCTGCTGGGTCAGGAAAATGAATGTATAGAGCATTGAAAATCTTTCTTCCTTCCTCTGAGATGGTTGGCCTTGCGAATGTTATCAGAGATAAAGCACAGCTGCTAAAAGTAATGTTGCGAGAAGAACAAAGAAGTGTAGTACAAGCCTGAACTGACTATTGTATTCGAGCAGGACTGAAACCTTGAAAGAATAACATTTACAAAAAGACATTATAACTGACCAGGTGCTTTGCAAGGCTGTATTATTCTCATGGAAAAACTTTTAAAAAGTATAACATCAGCTTTTTCTTATGAATAGAATATTGTAGACTATAGTGATGCAGGTGCCCTGTGACTGACCGCATAAGTAAGGTGGGCACAGCTTGAATGTATGATTATAAAATGAAGAACACTTCCTGATTCATGTTAGACAGAATTCTATACTTGTATTGTATGGTCTTTTGCCTCCTGGTGTACACTAGTAAAGTTTTTTGCATCTGAGCCTTTTGTGTTGTCCTAATTTGTTTTTACTTAACACTGATACTTCTGCAGATGTTTCAGTCTGGCAAGGATGTTTGAGCAGCTCAAGGCTGTATGGGTATGCATGAAATGTTAGATGGTTTACAGTGTGCTCAACAGACATCTTTGGTTTGGTGTACATGTGTATCATACTGTGCTGTTAATCAGTAATTGGAAACACTTCCTGGTGTACACACAACCCTCTGAAATGGGATTAGTGCAAACAAACCCTGTAACATCAGCAGCTGTTCCATTGTATAACAGCAACTATTTCACATAGGGCCATGTTAGTGTGTCTCTGACAAGGTATGTTAAGGCTTCTGCAGATGTCGTACAGTGAGTGAATGATTTGTGATGTTATTACAGTTTGTATTGTAATTGGTTTGGGTGTGGGGGAGATGTTGGTGGGTGTACATAGCAGATGCAGGTGTGTAGGAACTGCTTTTATACATATTCGATATGTGTGTGAGGGCTCCTTCCCTATTTGAACACCTGTCCTTTAGTGGACTAATACTACGGTAATTGCAGGCTGATTCATTAAGGCACTGTTAAACTGGTTCCTGTATAGCATGCAGGTGATGTTAGTCCTTAAATCCTTTTGGCAATACATTGGAATGTAATAAAGTGTTGCTACATGAAAGCTGTCCGTGTATTTCTGTCATAGGTATTTGCAGTCACTGGAGTTGTGTTGGCGACTGACCCTCTTTGGCTAGGGTTGCCACCTTTTCAAATGGCCATAGTGGGACAATTTCGGGACACACATCAGATTTTACAGGCCGACACAAACCCACGGTCAGTACAAAGGATAGAACTTTCCTTTTTTGCCTAAATAAAAGCTTATTTTTGTAGCAGTTTAGTTGCTTATCCTGTTTCTTGTAACATGTAGGTATTTTAGATACAGAAATAACTATTTTATGCAACTATTACATTACATATGGGACATAATTATGTCCTACAATCTCAGGACATTTGCCATTTGTAATATTTTTGGTCAGGACACAACTGCCCAAAGAGGGACTGTCCCTCACAAAGTGGGACAGGTGATAACCCTATCTTTGGCTCATGTCCATAGCACATATTTGTAATAGTGTATAGGCATATACTCTCCATATCCTTTGTTCATAAAGTTTGGTCATGGCGGAATGTATGATTACTATGGTCCATTTTATACTCATATATGAACACTTCAACCACTGTATACGGGATACCTATGGAATCCTGAATGCACACAATTCCGATGCCCACAGTACCGGGCCCAGACTCCCAAACCCCACATTACCGAACACCCAAACTCGCAAAAGTAACACAAACACGAAACACACACACACGCACACACAGACACACTGCTACCCACCACATCCAAACAAAACATCTTACACTACATAAGAGCAGGTGGGCAAGCCCCCTACACCCCCCATGTGGGTGGCTGCACCCCCCACATTCCCCTACTTAAATATTCTACCTCCAAGATTGCACAAACAGATGCACAAAGCAAACCCACACATTACAGTCCCCCAGGAACACACACCACACTAAGAACACACACTTACACACACTACAGCCCTCATTAATACACTTACACACAGTAAACTACCTGAACCGCAACACCATAAGCACTAACTAACTGTCCCTTAACATTGGGATTTTAAAACTCGCGCTTCTGGTGTTTTGGTACTTTGGTCTTTCGGTCTTTAAGCCTCGTGATTGCACGCGCCGGTATGTCAAGCATTCGGTATTTGGTAGGTATCCCATTTATATGTACCTCCATGGTTGTGTAGATGTTAACCTATCTATATATCTACATATATATGTATATCCCTATATATCGACATATATCTCTCTCTCTCTCTCTCTCTCTCTCTCTATATGTTGATTTATATATATATATATATATATATATATATATATATATATAGATATATAGCATACACCTTTCATTGGGTACATGGCGGTTTGTCCTATTTCCACAAAATCCTCCCTTTTGTGTTTTAACCTGTCAGAATACACAACTGCTGTTGGTACATCCTCAGGTAGCTTAGTGGTAGGTTATTGTGAAGATTGAGTACATGGTTGCGTGTTCTAATCCTGGCAGTGGTCATTTTACCTCTCAGAGCAGGCACTGGTAGTGCAAGGGTGATTAACACACATATCAGCAGTTGTGGGCAGCTTTGCCTGTAATCTGTGCGATGTTTAGCAAAGGTTAAACCTGTGTGGCGCTTATCCATGTAGTCATGTTTAAGTGCCACTTACCGGCATTTACCGGCGCAATAACTCACTAACGTCTTCTTAAAAGTGCTTTAATAACCTCCAACATCCCTTATTTGGGACCTCAAAATGACGTAACAGCCCTTGCAGGTCTTGAAACCGGGAGCATGAACACCACAGTCACTGGCTTTACCACTGAGGCATCTAAGATATGTACAACTTTCATGGTGTTTAGTATGTACAGTGAACTACAGCCGTTCCTCACTACTGCAAATAAATGTGTAAGTCAGTTGGTGCACATATGTATGATACCTGTTAATGTTCATATGTTTGTTGAAGTCAGTTTGCAATGTGACCTGAGAGGGTGCATTATGGATGAGAATGGTTCTTGTTTTGTGTCCTTTTTACATTGTGCCTATACTCCATGTGTACCTCTCCATTTCAGGTAATGAACATCCGACACAGGCCCTCCTTGATGCATATTCCATTAGCAAGCAGTCCTCCCCCACACCAATCTCCACATACACAGCAACCATTGCTTCTATGGGGAATTAGGTTTATATTAATAGTTATAATACCAGAGTTGCATGTGTTTTGCGTACACTTCTGTCCATTTGGAATGCTTCTGTGTCACAAAGTGTGTTCATAGATTTTATATATATATATATATATATATATATATAGATGTTACTGTATATATATATATATATATATATATATATATATATATATATATATATATATATATATATATATATATATATATATATATATATATATATATATATATATATATATATATACACACACATACATATTTCTATCTATGTGCACACATCAATGACATGTATGTATATATATATATATATATATATGTAGTATTAATTTGTAACACTTATACATATGTAGACTTGTATATGTTGATTCAATTATTACAGTACATTACAATGTACTATACAGATGTACACAAAGTGACTGTCCCATTTGTGGTCTGTACTGTGAAATGCCTGTAGTATAAGGTGTAGGCTAATGACCACTTACCATGTATACAGAGTAAGTGACTTAGTGTTAGGTCCCATGACTATGGTGTGCATGGTCCAGGGTTCAACACCTGCGATGTATTAGACATGTTTTATTACAGAATAAGACTAATTTAAGCAGTTGTACGCAGGTTTAATGGTGTTTGTGCAACATTTTACCAGCGGTTGTACACAGTTAAACAAACTTTACAACCTATGCACGCAAATATGGCCACTTCTGCTAACTACTCAGGATATATACATTTCAGTGACGTAACATCTCACTATGTGCTTACATAACATTACATTGTCTGTTAACTGTACTCTCCAGCACGCATGGGTTTATGTGTGTTCCAAATGTTTATTATTCTGTGGAATACTACCTATATATGCAAGCTGTGGTTAAGGTATACTATGTAACATGTAAATCATTTCTGACTTTATTGGGATTTGAACCAAGACTGCACAGATATTATGCAAATGCTGTAGCCATTACACTATTGACATTAACGTTTCTTCTGCCTATTTCCTATGTCCATGAATCCTATGTGTAAGCTTGACTACACAACAGGCGGAACCACCCACACCCAGTGAGCTTCTCGAAATACCGACATAACACATGAATTGAGAGACTATACATTAACATCCTAACTATGTTTGGCATAGCCCCTCACTGACACACTTCAGGGGAAACCTTGATGTTTGACTGGGCAACAGTATATACACCCCTGGGATCATGTGTCCCAGAAACATACAGCCAGGGTGTGGGGGAGCTACTCCAGTTTTATAGCTGCAAGACCTGTTGGAGAAATTGCATGCTGTTGGGTTGTCATGTTAACATGCCCTTTTGAGATCACTGTGTGTCCCTATCATCCTACAGCATTCCAGTCTTCAACAGCTTCCAGCAACTCTGCCTGGAATCACTTCATTGGCTATGATTGACAGAGGCTCAGTTACCTCATCAATGGTGCAGGTAAAGCCACCACACTGTAGCTTATGCTTCTAAATGCCCTTGGGCAGATAGCCTACTACCTATCTGTGAACCTCTACAGTGCAGGCCAACTCCAACATCATATGTGTTTATACAGAGTTTTCTGATCACAATATACAGTGTAAAATCACCATGTAGTCCGACAACAGTTAAGTACAGCAATAACATACAGACTACTGATACATAATCACTCCAAAAGCCTATCTTGGAAGCTAGTGGACATGTATAGGTCTCAGGCTTTGTATTGCATACCAGTAGGTTACCTACAGGAAAGAAGGGACACAAGCACAGATGGGAAACATGCCTGCAACAATGCCATACCAACCTGCATGTGTCAGCCTAAGGATTTGGAATGCTGGGCAAGGCTACTGGCACCCCCATGGTGCCGTCTTTAGGCAGGTATCAGAGGTGAATCTCACCTCCATAACTGCACAATAGCAGAATCAATGAGGGTTAGGCTACTCAACACCAGGGGTAGTACTCACAACATGCACTCACTCACAGCATCCCTCAGTATGGACAACATCTACATCTTTTCTGTGACTGGGACCTGTATAAGGCTCCTGTGAGCACACCAGCACTACCAGACTACAACCCATAACACACATTTCAGCCAGTGAACATGGACTGGCACAGACATGGGGGGGGTGTATCCATATTCATCGGGGATACCTACACCTTCAAGTTAGTGAGGCAACATGATACCTCTGTGATCATCCATGTGCAGCTAACATCAGCCACAACTGCAATGCAAACTGTGAGCTGCTACAGATAACCCAGGAGCACCACTACAGCTATCTGGAGACAGTGGTAAACATGACAGTGCTACAAGACACCCTGTTATTGGTCAGTGTCGGCTACCCTACACTTAACTGGATAACCCAGTCGAGTATTCACTTCCAGGCCCAGCACTTCCTGGGATTTATCACCTCATATGGCCTGTATCAGTTGGTAGACAGACTAACGAGAGGTGAAAACATACTAGAAGTGGTAATCACTGACATGTGCAACAGGTGCACTACAGCAGAGGTAAACCGGTCACTGTTTAGATCTGACCATGAACTATTCGCTGATGATTTCCACTCCCAACCATCTCCCCCACCCAAGGAACATACAGTGAATACCTTTCCAACAGCTAAATTCACAGTGCTAATGACAGAGGTGGGAGGGTTCACAGCCCCCATGCTCAGGGATGACACTGCTCAAGATACAGACAGAATTACAAATGCACTCTATAAGCACCTACAAAGATGTATGGGTTGTGCCATCAATAGTAAACCAGGACTCGCTACTCCTACACAAGGACACCAGTCTGCTGAACCCCTGCATTATACAGGCTATACAACAGAAGTAGGACAGTAGTCCAGAACAACAGCAAATCCCAAGACATGCAGATGTTGTGACCAGTATTAGCAAGATACTTATGTTACTCATGTAATCATCCAAGGCTGACATCCACAGGTAAATAGGCATGGATTCAGAATATGTCCACAAAGGCTTATTTGGCTATGTCAAGGATGTAAGCAGTAACACACAGATGTGCACTGTGCTGGTGGAATATTGCACTGAATATACTGACCCTACTGATATCACCAACACACTTGATGATACATTCGGAGTAAGCTTCACCCCCTACAGGGCCCACAACAATACCCAAAACGTACAGTATCCCAGATATGTGAGACATACAGGTGGTAATGGCCCTTTCAAATGGCATGACAGAGCGTCAATGGGGGCAGATGGTGTCTCAGACTGCATCCTGCAGACACTACAAGACAAAGTGACCCCCCCGCCTAATATAGCAATTCAACATCAGCCTTTACACAGGCTACATGGCCATTCACTGGTGCATGGTAACAGCTATTCCACTCCAACAAGGTGGTGGCACAACTGACCATGATAACTACCACCCCATAAGCCTGAGTAGCCTGATCTGCATGGCTATGGAGCGCATCCTCATGGCACTCAACATTTTATTTATTTATTTTTATTTTACATTTGTTGACAGGGATAGTCCGACTGGATGCATGTCCATTTTCAGTGGAGGCCCGGGGAGAAAAGCTCCAAGGGTAAGAGGATACAGCATTACATAATACCAGCATTACATATTACAAACAGATTATTTACAGAGATTACATAAGTAAGCAAGTTAAACAAGTTCCACAGGTTACAGTTAGTCCTGAGCACAAGTCAGGATTAAATTAAATTACACAGTAAACTAGTTAACAGATTTTTACACATTCGAGTTAGCCAGGCTTGATACATTGACATAGCCAGTTAAGTGACAAATGTTGTTTGAGTCTAGTTTTAAATTGACCTAAGGTGGAAAGTAAGGTAATATCAGCTGGAAGAGAGTTCCAGGATCTACTTACAGAGTTTGCAAAGAGAGAATCTCCGGCTGTGTTATTAATTTTGCTAGTCTGAATTAGTAGTTTGTTAGAGGATCGAAGTGGTCCAGGATTGTTATAGGGGGTGATAATATTTTTAAGTGCAGGAGTATTGTCCGGATTATAGAGGATTTTATAGGCCATAATCAGTTGGTTATACTGGATTAGGCTAGGTAGTTTGACAATTGTAACAATGGTAACCTCCAGACACTTGACCCAACCCAGCTCAGCTTGATTGAATGCAGATCATGCCTACTGATCCTGTTTGACATCTTACAGTCACCTAGACTTTAGGTGTGGAGTGTGGTAGTTCACACATACTACCTGGACCTCGCCAAGGGTTTTGACACCATTCCCCACTAAGGTATTATTTCTACACTCACCAGCCAGTACATACACCCATACATCACAGGTTGGTTTGCCAACAGGCTTACACACAGAACCCACATGGTAAGCCTAGCAGCCTCCAGGTCCAACTCTTGACCAGTCACAACTGGTGTCCCACAGGACTCAGTCCTGGGACCTCTACTGTTTGCCATATACTTCTCAGAGGTATGGGCTAACACAGGTGGACTACAGCAAGCCGTGTTTGGTGATTACTGTAGACTGGGAGCCATAACTGATAGTCCAGCTATCACAGACGTCCTTCAAGGGGCCTCACATAGACCAACACAGGGTGTCAGAGTCATGGCCTCCAACTAAAGGCCACATACTGCATGGTCAATCCATTTTGGGAAACTACACACACACATATTAACACATGAATGGCAGACACTATAATTCAGACAACGTAATGGGTATGTGGGGACTACATTACATAGTGATCTCTCCTTTGACAATCATATCTGCGAAGTAGTTAGGACATCCGTCTATGTAGGCCATCTGATTACTTAAGGGTTCACATCTAGACACACTTAGGTTATTGTGCCCCTTTACTCATCACTCATCAATCACATCATTGAGTATGATAACCCATTTTGGATGTACCTCAGAAGACACATCCAACACATGGAAGGGCCATGAACGTACCTCGCCAAGAGGGATAATGCCCTCAGACATGTGTCCTATGCTGCCAGACTGCATAAACTCTTGCATTACTCAGTGGCATCTCATTTACTCAAAGATGATATTTGCTGACCAACAAAGCCATGTCCAAGTCAGGCTTAATGGATATGCTCCACCTATGGGAATCCATGTCACAGTAAGCCACACACTGTAATGAGCTACACCTTGCCACAACCATAACTGGAAGATGCTGGATTGACATATTCCTGTCACAGGTACTTCCCATGATTTGGAACTACATCCCTGATTACATTATACGGAGCCCCTCACTAACACTCCAGGGAATCCTTGCAGAGTGGGTGGGGAACAGTGGATACACCCCAGGGATCCTGCAATTGGCACAGAGGGACAGTTAGTTAATCAATGGGGTGGTGTCAGCAGACACATTTTGGCTAGGCTTATGAATGGCCTCAGGCAGTTAGGCATGTACCTACCTATGTACCTATGAACCTATACATACAGTATCAACACATGCTGATAGCTTAATTTGCTGTTCAGGTATTGACTTACCTTGTGCCATTGGCAGTTGTGTGTACAATAATTGAGGGCTGCCTATTTAGGATGCACACAGCAGACTATCTCTACATGACAATTTACAGGTGGTCGTGTGTGTGTGTGCCATCCATGTTTGCTGTGTGTGCAGGTGGAGAAGGGTGTCAGTCTGTAGGTGCCTACACTGTCAGTGTGTGACCTATACATTCCCTCTTTGCCAAGGCATGGCCATACTGGGCACGCCTCTGTCTGCCTACTGGGGCTGGCACAGGGTGTTCATGGTCTGAGTCCTTCTGTGCCTGTGGGGCCCTTGGCAATGGTGGTGGGCTGTGAGGGCATTCACTATTCTGTCCCTGCTGCAGCTGTTTCCGTAGGATCATATTGTGTAGCATGGCACATACTATGAAGGTGTGGGCAAACACACCTGGAGAGTACTGCAAGGCTCCACCAGATATGTCCAAGCAACGGAACCGTGATTTCAGCATCCCAAACACATGCTCTATGATGATTCTGGTTTCTGCATGTGCCTCATTATGGCGTTCTTGCATGGGTGTTTGTGTATTTCTGTTGGGAGTCATCATCCATGGTTCCAGTGCATAGCCAGCATCCCCCACCAGGTAGCCATATGGGATGTCCCCCCTGGCAAATACCTGATACAGCTGTGAGGCATGCCAGATGTGGGAGTCATGATAGCTTACAGGGCTGCCAGCACACACATCCATGATAATGCCCTGGGCATTGCACGCAACCTGGCAGTTGATGGAGGGGTATCCCTTGTGGTTTATGTAGCACCTACCCTGTTCACCAGGTGGTGTCTTGATGTGTATGTGCATGCGGTCTATTACACCCAGTACCACCAGGTAGTCTGCCACACAGTGGAAGAGACGCATATTGCTGGCCAACTCCTCGTGCATTCGGGGGAAGTATATGTGTTCATTGGCATGGGGTAACATGGCATCCAGGAACTGGTGGAGTACCCTGGATGCTGATGCCTGTGAGATCTCCATGATATCTTCAGTTGGCCTTTGAAAGGTACCTGTGGCTAGTATTCTCAAGCTTAAACACACCTTCATGTCCACTGGGATGTGTTCTCCTCTGTTATTTCTGGCTCTGAGACGTGGCTGGCACAGCTCAACAAGTTGCTGTATGGTGTCCCTGTAAAATCTGTAACGCTCTACTATCTCCAGATCATGTAGCCCCTGGCAGGTTACCCTGGGTCTGAACACTCTTCTCCTCCTCTGGTGCCTGAGATGGTTGTCAGCATCATCCTCCATACCCCCATCAGTCTCCAACACATGCTGGTGAATCAAAGCTATAGCAGCCCCTAACATGTACATATTAAAAGTTCCCTGTCTGTATACACCAATGGTGCAGAGTGTCTGGGAATACACAAGTGTGTGTGAGGTGCTTTCACACTTTATACTATTGTGCTATGGATGCTGCTGGTGTAATTGGGTGTGTATGTGCAATTCCAGCTGCAGGGTATCTTAATTGTTGGTTTTACAGCAGGTACTGCTATGGTGGGGCCTTTGGTGTTGAATTACGCTTGGCTGCCATGATTCATCTATTGCTCTTTACTTCACTTTTCAACCCGATTCCCCTCCCATTGTCAGGCATGCATCCAGCTGCCTGCTTTCTTGTTTTGTACTTTCCCAACCCAGGATTGTGTATCAAAATGTGTTATGTAGCTGATCTACTGCAAGTTTGCTTTGTTCTGCTGTGGCAGTTCTCTTTTCTTTGCAGTACGGCACCTCCCCTTTCCTGTTCTGCAGGTAGCTGCTAGCAGCCTTGTTAGCTGTTGTCAATGGCCCACTGTGGGTTCCTAGGTGTTAATTACTCATTTGTACTCAAATTACCATGCTGCAGCATTTTCTTATTGTCTTCCCGTATTTTTCCTGTTTCAGCTGTGGTGCGCATCTCACACAGCCGTTTACCGGGTTTCGAGCACTTTTTCGTCCATGTTCACATGCACTTTTGGTTACCTTGTGTGCTCTCAGCTAAGCAAAGCTATGGCTACTTCCACACCCCTAGCCTGCAGCTTTGCTTAGCAACAGGCAAACTGGATTAGCAATGCTCCAATGTGCTTACAGCTAAGGTGGCGTACCCCTGTCTTTATCTTTATCTTCAGGCCACACCTCGGTGTTGTACTGCTACGCTGTGAGATACATCCTTATGCCAGCGGGGATTTTGCGATTCAGTATTACTTGTCTCATTTGCATGGCATTGACTACTAATTCCTAATTACCACGCAAAACACTGTCACAAAACCTTAGCACCCCTTGCGCCATGGATGTGGTGTAGCATGCATGCCATTGACTATTATCGGGAATTCATGAAATGTGTTACATTGCAATTTTATTACATATAAATATATTTTCATTGTGATCCCGTTTGCGCACCGATGCACTGCGATTTTACTTTGCGTTAGTGTGGCCATGACATTAAATGTTCTTTTTTATGTGTTGTGCATGTTTTTTTATGCCAATGGCTATATATTTAGCTATTGGCATATATTAACATTATAATACATGAGTTTAGTCCACTGTCATGGCTCCGATTTTATGTTTGAAAAAATGTAAACCGTTTTTTTTTGGTTTACATTTCTGTATGCTTACGCTATGCCTGCACCACTTCATGAATTGCTATATACCTTCATTTGCATGCTACACTGCTGCGCATGGGGTAATTAGAATACATGCGCCAGGAGCTGCGCAGCTGTGGTGTACGCAGGTAGTGCACATGGAAACAGCTCGTACCTGAATCGCTTGGCGGCCATATTTGGTGTTAGATCACAGACACTACTCCTGTGCCTGGCGCAAGCTTCATGAATCCCGGGGAATAACTATTACCATTGTAATATTTTGTAAACAACTTGCAGTATCTCAGCAACCACTCAAGTTACACACATACTGCCAGCAGTATTCTATTCACCTAGCTAAGAGTTTTCATTTGAGGCTAAGAAGTTCTGTCTGTTACTTGGTTTTGAGATATTTAGAAAAATTTTAAAATTATATCTATATAAACAATATCTTAAAAACAACAGTTAATCCCCGGGATTCATGAACCTTGCGCCAGGCACCAGCATAGCGTCGGCGTTATAACGCCAAATATGGCTGCTTAGCGATTCAGGTATGAATGAATTCCACGGCACTACCGGCGTGGGCGCAGCGCCGACCGTCCCTCGCCTCCAAGCGTAGGTAGCTGCAAAACACACTGTGTGCGGTATTGCACCATGCAAATGAGGGTAATAGCGATCCACGGTGCGAGGCGTAGTGTAAGACGCGGCAATGAGGTTTTCCCCCGGGGGA
>NC_056742.1:130926658-131074433 GCF_019279795.1 Protopterus annectens | reverse complement strand
ACCTCATGCATATGCATGACATGCTGACATCACACAGTTTCACTGCAGCCTCCGTGTAAGAGTTATAACTCTTACACGGAGGCTTCCTGAATCTGGCCCACTGTCTAATGATGCCCCTGTTTTAGAAACTCTCACTAATACAGCAGGGGTTTTTAACATTTATAATTTTTCCTCCAGCAAGATTGATCCAGTATTGGTTAACTTATTAGCAAAGGGTTATACCTTCGTTCCTAGTAAACCTCTGAATTTGGTGCAATCAGTTATGGATTTAAAATTTTTTGTTAGAAAGTTGAATTTTAATTTACTTTTTGATAATGTCAACACTAGGAACCAAACATTGAGGGTATCTAGTACATTTAACCCCCCGGTGCACCCAATTCTCAAGATCTTTGAGCATATGTGTAAGCTTGATTTTAGACACTTGTTGAATTCTCAGAATCCTAGCACACACACAGAAAGATTTACAATGTTAGCTTTGAAGAACATCTAGCTTTACAAACTTTAAAAACCTCCCAAGTACGGGTAGTTAAACCAGATAAGGGAGGGGGTTCATTTTTTTCGACCAAGTAGATTATATTGAAAGAATGCATAAACTGTTAAATAACGAAGCATACACTAAAGCCTCATTGAATAAATTTAATACTGTGTATAACCGTATAAAAGGTTATCTTAATGACTTATTCATAGAGGTAACAATTGATATTGACACTTTCAATTACATGTCAATGCCTTGGCCTAGAACCCCCGTTATGTTTGGTATTCCTAAAATACATAAGGATTTGACAAATCCACCTATGAGACCACTGATTGATGGTAGAGGATCCATCACATACCCATGTGCAAAAGTAGTGGACATTATTTTGAAAAACATCTACCCCGGGATTCATGAAGCTTGCGCCAGGCGCACGCATAGCATAGGCATTATAATGCCAAATATGGCCGCTGAGCGATTCAGGTACGATCCAATTCCATGTGCACTACTGGCGTACGCCAGATCTGCACAGCCCCCGGTGTAGGTATGCAAATCACTCCATGTGCAGTGTTGCACCATGCAAATGAAGGCATGTAGTGATTCATGAAGTGGTGCAGGTGTAGCGTAAGCCCACGGAAATGTAAACCAAAAAACAATGTTTACATTTTCCCAAGCATAACATCGGAGCTATGGAAGAGGGCCAGACCCAGGAATCACAACGTGAACATATGCCAATATGGTGAAATACACAGCCAATGGCATAAGAAAAGATGCACAACACGTAAATAACAACATTTAATGTCATGTCCACAGTAACGCACAGCAGAACCACAGGGCATGTGTGTGGAAGCTGTAACATAAAGAAATAATATAAAAATGTCATAAAATTGCAATGTAATAGAAATCAGGTTTACAGCATAACACACAATGGTAGGCATGGAACACCACAACCAAGGTGCAAGGGTTGCTAAGGGCTTGCGATAGTGTTCGGCGCGGTAACTATGAATTAGTAGTCAATGCCATGCAAATGAGGCAGATAATACTGAATCACAAATGTCCCGCCGGAGGAAGGTTGTACCATATGGCGCAGCAGTATAACACCGAGGAGTGGCTCAGAGGAGATACATGACATCAGCAGAGGGGTGTGCCACTGTAGCACTAAGCACATTGGAGCATTGCAAATCTGGCCTGTCCGTTGCTAAGAAAAGCTGCAGGATAGGGGTGGGGAGGAATCGTATAGCTGAGAGCACACATGGTGGCCAAAAGCACATGTGTACGAGGATGAAAACATGCCCGAAACCCAGTAATCGGACCATGAGCCGCAAACAATAGCAGAAACAGGAAGGTCAGGGGAAGAAAAGGAAATGCGGAAGTAGGGTAATTGGAGTACTAATGAGCAATCAACACCAATCAACCCACGAAGGCCAATCGACGGCAGCTGACAAGTCCACTTGCAGAAACCTGCAAAACAGGATAGGGGAGGCATGTGAATGCAAAGAAAGGAGGGGAGGTATTGGATTGCAAAGATAGGAGACCTGACACAGCAGAGCAAAGCAAACCAACAGCAGACCGGCAGTAGCACACATAAAGCAAGATACGCCAGGTCCAGGAAAGCACAAATGAAAGTAGGCTGCAGGATGCACACCAGAAAATGGTAGGTGCAATGTGCAGAAATGTAAAGGGAAGGTCAAGAGGTAATCCACGGCAGGCAAATATAATTCAACACCAAAGGCACCACAATAGTAGTTCCGGCAGTAAAACACATAACTTAACCTGTAGCTACGAACGTACATACACACCCTATGACATCATCGGTGTTCACAGCACAATAGTATAAAGTGTGTAAGCACCCAACACACACCTGTGTAGTCCCAAACACCGCACCATAGGTGGAAACACACGGGCAACTTTTAAAATGTACATGTTGGGAGCTGCCATAGCTGTGATTCATCAGCATGTGTTAGAGACTGACGGTGTTGTGGAGGATGATGCCGACAACCACCGCAGGCCTCGGAGGAGAAGGAGAGTGTTCAGACCAAGGGTAACCTACCAGGGGCTACATGACCTGGAGATAGTAGAGCATTACAGGGTGGACAGGGACATCTTACAGCAAATAGTGGAGCTGTGCCGGCCACGCCTGAGAACCAGAAACAACAGAGGGGAACCCATACCAGTGGACACGAAGGTATGTGTAAGCCTGCGAATACTGGCCACAGGTACCTTTCAAAGGCCAACTGGAGATATAATGGGTATCTCACAGGCATCAGCATCCAGGGTACTACACCATTTCCTGGATGCCATGTTACCACATGCCAATGAGCAGATATACTTCCCCAGAACTCAGGAGGAGTTGGCCAGCAATATGCGTCACTTCCACCGTGTGGCACAATACCCGGAGGTACTGGGTGCGATGGACTGCACGCACATACAAATCAAGTCACCACCCGGTGAGCAGGGAATGCGCTACATAAACCGCAAGGGATTCCACTCCATCAACTGCCAGGTCATGTGCAATGCCCAGGGCATTATCATGGATATGTGTGCTGGCAGCCCTGGAAGCTACCATGACTCCCATATCTGGCATGCCTCACAGCTGTATCAGGTATTTATCAGGGGGAACATCCCACATGGCCTTCTCATGGGGGATGCTGGCTATGCACTGGAGCCACGGATGATGACTCCCATCAGAAATGCACACACACCCATGCAAGAATGCCATAATGAGGCACACGCACAAACCAGAATCATCATAGAGCGTGTTTTTGGGATGCTGAAATCATGGTTCCGGTGCTTGGATACATCTGGTGGAGCCTTGCAGTACTCTCCAGGCACGTGTGCCCACATCATCATAGTATGTGCCATGCTACATAATATGATCCTGTGGAAGCAGCTGCAGCAGGGATAAAATGGTGAAGGTCCTCATAGCCCACCGCAATTGCCAAGGGCAGTACAGGCACAGAGGGATTCAGACCATGAACACACTGTGCCAGCCCCAGTAGGCAGACGGAGATGTGCCCAATATGCCTACGCCTTGACAAAGCGGGAACGTATAGCACATACTCTGACCGTGTAGGCCCCTACAGACTGACACTTCTCCACCTGCACACACAGTAAAATGGATGGCACACAAACATGACCACCTGTAAATTGTAATGTATAGGAGGCCCAGTGTGTGACTCCTACATAGGCAGCCCTCAAACATTGTAAACACAACAGCCAGTGCAACACGGAATGCCAACACTTGAACAGTACATGAGTCTTACAGCATATGGTGGTGCTGTGTGACTGTCACGTTCCCCGCCAGATATATATATATATATATATATATATATATATATATATATATATATATATATATATATATATATATATATGTACACATATGCATATATATAATACAGATAGAAAGGGCAATAGAGGGATATATGGTGATATAATGGATTCAGTGATATCTGCAAATATGATAGATAGTTCAACGACATTCATAACATCATGGAGGTACAAATAAATAGGATACTGCCAACCATAGAATGTGTAATATACCGACATGCGTAACCACGTGGCTGAAATACCGATAGAACACAGTACCGGAACAGTACATCCGCGAGTAATAGTATGATGATATGAAGGGGCAGCTAGTCACCGCTGATGGTGTCGCGGTCTACGTAGGTACTGTGTTCAACTGTGTCTGTGAGTGCCGTAGTCTGTGTAAGTGTGCGTCGAGGGTGCCGTGTGTGTTTCTGTGTGACTGTAATGTGTGTGTGTGTCCGCAACATGTGTATGTCGGTGCCAAGTCAGAGGCAGACCAGTATGGTAGGTGTGGGTATAGCTAGCCGTAGGCATATGGTTACTACCTGTACCACAGTGGGAGGGACATCCCCACCTTGGGCAGGTGTGTCCTGACATAAAACAGTACAAAGGGCAAATGTCCAAGATGGTAGGACATAAATATGTCCCATATATAATGTAACAGTCGTATTTAATAGTTATGACTGTATGCAAGAAACTTAAATGTTACATGCAATATGATAAGTATCCAAAGTCACACAACAATAGGTATGTAGTGAGGACAAAAGTATGTGCTACCTGTGTACTGACCGTGGCTACGTGTTGGCCTGTAAACACCGCTTTGTGTCCTGCAAGTGTCCAACAATGACCATATGATAAGGTGGCAACCCATGGCAAACAGGCTCATTTAACAACACAACCACAATGACTGCAAATATCTGGGACAGAAATACAAGGGATAGCTGTCACCTACACATATCCCCTGATATATCGCTGCAATTACGGAGGTATACAAGTAGCAAGCTCACCTGCAGACGATATAGAAACCAATTAACAGCGGCCCAATGTACAATTCCGTAACATAAGTCTACTAACTGTTAGCTCTCTAATCAGGGATGGAGCCCACACACATATATACGGATTATGTAGAAATGCAAGGCCCACAAACCGTATATGTTACGTACAATACCGACATCCCCCACACTAGAAACGAAAGCAATACAAACTGTAATAGCAGCACAAACATCCAGTCAGTCAATTACATCTGCAGAACCCTCAACATACCATGTGAGAGACACAATTAAAGGCGACATGCAAAATTGCAGGTGTTGTATAATGGAACAAACAGCCATGTTACAGGTATTGATTGCAATACTCCGTTATCAGACGTCGGGATGACAGGTACACCCACATGTTGAACCAAATACTCTACCTGTCACACACAATCTACGGCGGACATAATACAAACTATACTTGTCCCCATGCATAGCAGTTGCAGTTACTCATAACAAAGCACAATACAGACCGTCTCCCTGAAGGTAGGGCAAATAGGCAACGCTCAAGTGGAGAATCCAATTATACCCCACTGTTGCCGCGTAATTGGCAAATGGAGTAGCTGCACAGCTGATATGCAAGTAATTAGTCACTCAGGAACACCAATAGGCGGGAAGAATCCACATGTTTCAGGTATCGACGTATATAAGGATGACTTGCCAGACATTCAAACCGTATGTTCATACCGAAAAACAGTCGAAACACTGTGAGAGAGATAGAAACGAAATGCCGTAACGACGACAAGGTATGTAGAGCGCCCGATATGCAAGGTTATGTATAACATGATCTGTATTAATTAGTTTTACTGTATGTATAGCCTGGTTTGCATTAATTAAACATGTCCGCAATGCATAAAGTGGGGAAAGGTATTTATGTAGTGATGTCTTGCTGAGCATACTAACGCTTGTAGAATCTGTGCGTCCAGCAGTGAGACACAAGGTACACAGCACAGACACCAGAAGGGATGCTACATGAGGCCATTAAACAGAACAATGCCATACAACCCGCCGTCAGTGGTAGGGTATGTCCAACAAGGACGTGCCATAGCAGGGGATAGTATATGTTGATATACTGTCACAGCACGCATGTGTATGGGCAAATAACATTAATGACATATGTAAGGTGGTCCCACTGAGCAAGTATGCTTTGCATTATGGGATACTATGTGAAATATGTGTAATGTATAGTATTATAGGTAGATATGACAGATATTCTACACAGCATAACAGGCATATCATGCATACCACAGGTATCGTCTATTGGTATGTACAATAACAGGATACATATGGCCTGTAGGTATGGGACATAGTAATAGCATGATAGCTAATCTAAATGGAAGGGCTACCAAGTAACCATGCACAAAGGACAAGTAATAGCTGCACAGGTGCATAGTGCGGTACTATGCAGTCTGTCAAGTCCATGTGTAAGCACAACTACAGTGTTCACACTAGTGGCACCTCTCCAGGGTAGTGCCCTGTGAAGAGCAGAGCCAGGTGTCACCTGCACCACTGCACAGTACAGCCACTGCAGTGATCCCAGGCCTACATGTGTCTCCCAACCACCAAGGGAGGTATCACATGAACAGTGCTACTGAGTGTCCCTGCGTGATGTACAGAGGACTTATGTTCCACAGCATGGTGAGTGTCTGGTTTGGGAATGTAACCCAGAAGCGCATCCCACTCATTGTGGCATGTGTGCACATATCCATGAGCATGTTGCTCACAGTGGCCTCTGCTTATGTTGCGTATGAGGAGTATATCCATCAATAATGTTGTGGACATGGGCCCTGTCTGATCAGCAGAGGTCACCCCTGAGTATGTAGTATGCAAATGTGTACAGATGTGGTGTCCGTAGTGCAGCCGCATATTTAAACTATCGGAGCTCAGTAAACATCATGGCATGTTAATGTTGTGGCATGTAAAGCTGTAGCTGTTGTGTAAGGTACAACCTAAATGGGGTGGTGTACTCTTGAATGTGTGTAGATGTCTTGAGTTCAGAGGTACAATGGGTGCCTATGTACCAGTTACACACCCAGTGCAGATAGGTGTGGCCACATAGGAGGATATCCATGCCACAGTGGCAATATGGTAACCACAGGAGTGGGTGCGACATATGTGTGTACTGCAAACATGTACAATGTGATATGTATGTAGGGGACTACCATCCATGTGATAGTCAGTGGGTGAATGGTGTAATGCAAAGGTGATGTGCATGCACCTTGTGTCATGCAGCTTGATGCCATGATAGTCATATTATGTATCTGTCACAGCGACACCCATATGGTTGGAGTCAGTATCAGCTGGTGGAGCAATCATGGCGCTTGGTATGTAGGGGTTCTAAAGCTAGGCAGGGAAAGTCCCCTGTGCCAGCCTGTTCCGCAGGGAAGCATATACTTAACATGAGGGGCCCTATGACTGAGGACCGTGGTATGCCAAAGTACCTGACATGTAGTAGGTACTATGGTATGCTGGCCTCACTGTGTGTCCTGTCCATGAGCCACATAGCATAACATCCTGAGACACAGGGTATGATGTGCAGGTGGATGTGTATGTTGTCAATACCAGAATGGGGAATGGTGCTGAAAGGTAATGAGAGGACAATGTAGGATGTGTGGACTCCCGTACCATCAGTAACTGCCCTGGTAACTGTATGAAAGGAGTCCACCATGTGTAGGGGCCATGCTCTGGCCTTAACAAGCCCAACCCGGGTGGCAGCAGAGGACGGGAGACCAGCAATTTCTCTGAGAATGACGTCCTTGATGATGTGCCCCATAGCCACGCAGAACAGTCCAGTCAGGTGTGTAGGACTATAGTCCCACTTGTGCAATGTGGTGCCACCTGTGTGTAGTGTGATAAATGCTGCTGTGTGCCATTCAGGGTCTACAGGATATGTGCATTACGTGTGTACAACAGCTGTCGTACCTTAAGCAAACTGGGAAGTGTAGGACAGCCAGTGTACCTGTGGTAAATGGTGTGGAATGGGTGCTACAGTAATCAGTAGCTCATGACATGCTCACATGTTCTGAACAAGTGCCTAGCATGACCATACAATACAGATAGGGTGTTGGATAATAATAACCTACAAGTGGTGATGACAGTCATTTAGGGTGGCACCGCACTATAACCCTGCTGAGTATGGTGTGCATGTCCATGAACCATTAGCACTGTAGATGTTAGCAGTACAGATGTACAAGACAGCACGGATATTTGATTACAAATACCTTTGCATGTCACAGGTGTGTTCCACCAGTGGCCTGTTGACAGACCCACAACTACAAAAGGTGCAAGAGTGACATGTGCACAGCACATCTGTGCCAGATACAGTAGAACAGGGTTAATGTGTTGTACCCCACCCTCATTGTAGCCCATACCACACAGACAAATGTTAGGCATCTGTGTATGTAAGGCTGTGAATGGCCATGACCTATCAGTTTAGCTGTGTAAGTGTTGTGAACAACATACAGAATGGGCTGTGTGTGTGAGGTGTGCGACATATGTGCACAGTCTGATGGATGATACCAGCAGTGTCACCGCTAGGTGAACATGCCTGTACCCATAAACTGCTACCTAGGCTGTGGTCAACATTATGGACACTGTGTAAGGGATGGTGCTGTGCAGTGCACCCCCAACATGGTGACGTCTCCAGGCCCCTTAGGTAGTCATCTGAAGTACCCATGTCATGTCAGGGTGCCATCCATGAGCACGGAGATCACTGGCCAGGTATATACAGCACTGTGGTGACCAATATTGGATCACATACCACCTGTAAGGGGTAATGGCTATGCATGGATGTGCGATAACAGCCTTCACAATCCACACCTCCACTATGCAGCATGCTGTCTACCTTGCAGAAGGACATTTGCTACACCATGATGATGGACATGCTACATGTCCATATCCTGATCTATATGACATATGTCATGGACAGCCACCGCCGTAATACTAGGATAGCCACAGGCTGGACAGATCCCTGTGCCATATATGTGACATACTCCCGCCATACCATGCAATCCTGTCCATCAAAGCTGCAGATGTCATCCCAGTCATACATGGTGTGATGGCTGCATGGTAGATGTACTATCAACTGACTGGATCAGTAATGTGGCACTGATGCAGCTTGCGGTGGCACAATGGCCATCTGTAACAGTGTGGAAACCATGCCCGCACATGCTATGGTTGATGACAATCCCTGCGAATGTTGTCTGATTATCCATTGTCCCATGTCTATCACATGTGTAATACAGGCGATCCGTGTCAGGATGTTGAACAGTTGTACAGTGCTGTGTAGATGTATATGGCAAAACACATGCATGTACAGGTGTCATGCATATGTGTGCATTGTCACTGCTCAAGTCCATTCCGGCTGTGTCTGTCTTGATATGTGACATATACACAGCATCCAGGTCAACAGTAGTAATGTGGACACATCGAGGCATGTGCAGATAGGTAAGAACACAAGTGCAGGCAAATAGACATGCCCACAGCAAGACAGCATTTACATGGAGTATGAACACTGTAATGAGGTGACACACATATATGGTGATGATATCCAATGCATAATGGGTGTGACATGTGTGACACAAACACGTCAGTCGTGTCAGTGTTATGGTGCTTTGCAAAGATAACTGTGCAGATGCAGTAGATGTCATAGAAATGTAGGTGCAGCAGTATCTCTGTACATCTCTGAAACTGTGACCTGTCACCATCATTATGTTTTACAGATAATGCCCCGTACACGCCTCCCAGCATACACCCGCCAGGAGGATGATGTCCTCATCCCACAGCTCCATGACAACTATGACTTGTTGTTCAGCCATGTGCCACAGCATGCCCAGCAGCGGGATGACCTGTGGCAGGATCTACGCAGGAGGGTGAACGATGTGGGTGGCCATAACTGCATCTACCAGCAGGTGCACAGACACTGCATGGACCTGATACGACATGCAAAACAGCGTGCCACTGCAATCGCCAGGGAACAAGGTGGAACAGGTGGTGGGCCACCAACCCAGCCCCCACTCAAACACACCGAGGAGCTACTGGCCAGTCTGGGGACACCCAGGGAACAGCATCCAGAAACACTAGCTGCCATCATGGAGGTGGGTGTCTCCCAACCAATGAGCCTGGAGTTGCCTGGTAAGTCAGTAATGCACATATGGCTATTATATCCCATGTAGTTGCATGTGTCACTGTACATAATGTAAAGTAACAACATATGCCAGGTATGTGTACACACATGCTGCATACTACAATATGCTACTTTGTGTATACACACATGTGCATACTATATGCTATTACACAGGTGAATGTGTGCACATGCACAGTGCAACCTGTGGCTGTCATACAGTCATGGATAATGTTCATACTGGTGTGTCACCCCTATACAGGTACCTCTGGCGTGCCGCACAGACATGGGTCCGTTGCAGGTGAGACTGTCATCAGTATCAGGCATGTTACAGTGTAGATCTATTTGCCATGTAGCCAGTTGACACTTACACACCTGATGTTTGTTCCAGTCACGATATGCAGGTCACACCACCATGCATTCACACACGCCACCCATGTGCAATATATGCAAACGTAATGATACACAGACTTGAAACCACAGTACTTGTCATTGCGACATGTGTGGTCAGCTGTGCATACAATGGTGGAGGTGTTCTACAATGGAGGCATATGTAGTATGCATTGGAACAACATGTGTGGTACGCACACAGTACCACACAGTTAGCTGTGATATGGGCAGCCCACAAGTGTCACCATTGTGTCATATGCCCCTGCATCGGGTGCACACATTGTGATGTGCCACCTGACATGTCCCAGACATGTAGTGTTCTGTCTGCAATATTGTCACACTATCACATGACCTATACCCCACATACCAAACATACAACCCGTTGTCTGCATAGACCTGTGGAATGTGACATATCTGACATGTATGGGTGTATGTCATATGGGACCACACAGACATGTGGAGAAGATGCCCATCACACACAATTGGCCACCACATGTGCACACATGGCCATGGGGGATGGCCAGAGACATGTAGCCACACAGTACATGGGATGTGTATACACCCTGTTGCACATTGTCCACACATGGTCCAATTATAGCCTTAGTTGACCGATTATACAGTTGATGTGGTACAGTGGACAACCTTAAAGCCTGTGCACAGCTACTGGAGGTGTCACTGAAGTCTGCCATATACGATCTGTCGAACATCATGACTGTGTTGCAGTTATGGCTATGCAATGTGTACATATTATGCATTCTACAGCAACATACATGCTTCATGTTGCCATGCAATGGCACAGTGTCTGTACTTCACACTGTATAGCAATGTAGATGGCTCACACTACCCTCCCGTGCTCATGCACATTTGCTAAACATGCATTCTATATGTAGGGCATACACACAACACTGCAATGTGAAGCTCATTATGATGCTGTACATGTGTCAGGACACCATTGTGTCGAACATTTATGCATGTTAATGCACATGTCAGCAAATTACATTTCAAGGTCACGTCAGCCATGTGTACTGTTATCCTGTTCTGGGCCACATGGTGTATCACGGGGATGCATGCATACTACCATGATTGTGTGAACTGCATGGCTACTGATATGACACCTGCTTGCTGTAGTGTGCACCCCAGGGAGGTATGCTTACTAACACTATTAATGTCTGAGCTGCATGCCCTCTGCTCTATCGCAGGCATGCTGCATGCCATCTGACAAATCACATGCATGGTGTGTCTGTGTGTGTGTGTGTGTGTGTGTGTGTGTGTGTCTGTGTGTGTCTGTGTGTGTGTGTATCTGTGTCTGTGTGTGTGTGTGTCTGTGTGTGCGTGTGTCTGTGTGTGTGTGTCTGTGTGTGTGTGTGTCTGTGTGTGTGTGTGTGTGTGTGTCTGTGTCTATTGTACTTTACAGTATTTCTTTGCATTCACAGGTGATGTAGGTGCGTTACCCTCCTGCGGTCCATCTGATGTTAGTGTCCCCATAGATACTAGCGGTGATGAACATATGCATGAGGTACAGGCAGTGTTGTCAGGGGCTGAATCTGTGCCAATGGTTACCATCCCAGCTATGTCCCCCTCTTCCTCACACACAGTTCTGCTGCCAACACATACCACATCACCGGTGGCCATAGAGGAAGGACAGTCAGCTTCTGTTGGTGTGGAACAGGAACGTGCGGTGGCTACAGAAGGTATGTCTACACACCATGGTGTCAGTGTAATGACTGCAGATGTGCCACACAGGCATGTGGCCGGTGCTGCTCGTAGGAGGACCTCTGGCAGACATGCACCTGCAGGACAGAGCGCAGCAGCTGGTATCACCAGACGCATGTTCCAGACGGTAATGGCGGCACAGGCACGTGCTGAACGGCAGAACAGAGAAGGGCAGAGGCTGCAGAGGGCTGCTATCCATACCCTAAATGACAACATCCAGGCATTGGCAAATGCTCAACAGCAGATTGCTAATGTTCTGGATAGGCGACTAGGTGAAATGGTTGGAATCCTTGACCGAGGCATGGCAATCCATGAGCGGGAGCTGTCTTTGCTGGAACACCTGGTAGGAGTGACTCGTAGGCCACGTGGATGTAGGCGTGAGCGTGCCACTTCACATGCCCGCTCCCATAGTGCTGGTAGCAGTAGCAGTGCAGCTGCTGCTGCGCTGTCAACACCAGGACACAGCAGGCCACGTGGACGTGGCCCTGGACGGTCTCAGCATGGACACGTTTCCAGCGGACATGTGTTGTCGGACAGTAACCACTCTGTACCTCCACCTGGTAGTGCCTGTGCAACCCCAGGCAGGCACAGGTCACATGGCCGTGGATGGACACAGTGAGCTGTACAACCTGCACTGTACAATCTGGGGCTGTCAATTATACCCCATGTAGGCATCACAAATGGCAGAACTGTGTACACACATACACGCATACAGCAAACACAACTGTAGGGCTCCACAACATCCACATGCATTCTGCACAGACATGTCCAGTCAACTCACCGACCCTTACACACACACATGATGTTATACATTGGTGCAGCCTATGCCCCTGGCAAACATATCACCCTGTGCATATGATGAAGCCTGTGCCACATCCCTGTCATCCACACCATCGGTGCAGGGTTATGCACAAATATTCTGATGCACAGGGTGAACAGCATAGTGAGAGGTGTATGTAATACCTGTGTATGCATAGTGAGGGATGTGTATGTTGCAGTGGTTGTGTGCAGCCTTTGCCCCTGGCAAACATATCACCCTGTGCATATGATGAAGCCTGTGCCGCATCCCTGTCATCCACACCATCGGTGCAAGGTTATGCACAAATATTCTGATGAACAGGGTGAACAGCATTGTGAGAGGTGTATGTAATACCTGTGTATGCATAGTGAGGGATGTGTATGTTGCAGTGGTTGTGTGTGAATACTGAGTTGTGTATGTGACATAGGTTGTGTACTGTCGACATGCACCAGTCACACCATGTAGTGCAGGTGCAGCATGCATTGTGATGTGTTCACGGTATGTGTCTCGGTTACATCTGTAACACCATGTTGGTTGTGATACCCTGGTTCCCTCCTATGGTGTACTTGCATATGCCTACAGGTAGCATTGTTTGCAGTCCCCCACGTGTAACTGTGGAGTACACACAGGCACGTCTGGCAATATCAGCATGCTACATGTACCCTCATCCTGACTGTTGGACACACAAACATGACACAGATGTCCGCACATATACTGCACCTGACGCATGTGGTTGGTGCCACAGGCTACACTGGTCAGAGATGTGACATACATAGCAGGACACATTACAGGTATGGTGACATGGTGCAGGGGTTGTACACAGCAGCCTGGCCAATGATGATGTGAGGTGTCACTTGGTAGCTGGAGGCCACACTGTGCAGCAGTAGGACCCGTAACAGTACGTGAACATGACCGCAGTGACGGGGTGTACACCACTATAATGCACACCCCATAGTGTACAGCTGGGAACCCTTGCCTGTGTGGTCATCACCCTCACAGTACTATGCACCCACACGAAGTGTCACAGAGAAGGGACATGCACAGGTAGCCAGTATGGCTGGGACCTATGGCATCAACAGGGTTGTGCAATGCATCACCATTACGGGTTAGTCAACACGTGGGGCCAGTGATAATTTCCCACCGTATATTAGCATACACACTCACACCAAGCACCAGACATACATACAGACACACACACACACACTGTGGTGACCACACATGTGTATACGGACAGCCGATGTGTGTGATGCACCTCACCGGCGAACGTCATGCTTCCCACACTGACATATGTACAATTCTCTACAATGGTGTACAGGGATGTGTAGCAACTGGGACATATTCCCCATGATATGTGGCATCCCTGGTCACACATTCGGACACACATGGCAGTGCTGGGAATGATACACCAGCCATATGATGACACGTTTGATGGACATGCAGCGGTATTGATTGCATTATGTGTACCAACGCTATATCTGGCAAATGTGCTACTATATACACACGGGAGGTTGTAGGTGTTACAGGTGCCATATGACATATAGTTGTTAACACCTGACCGCTGTGTATGCATTATGTCAGCACCATCACGTAACATCGACATAGCGTACAGTTAGCACATGGCATGATAGGCCGGTGTGTGACACAACTGTGAGCCACCCCCTGCACACATACATCTAGACAGGTGGTTCACCACGTTATGTACACACATCCCCCCATACGTGCTGTTTGTATGTCACCGTATACAGATGTCAATGATGGGTCTGCATTGAGTCTGCATGTCATAGGTAGGTGCAACTATGTTACGGACATCGGCCACTGCACATGCATGTTTGCTGCATGCACAGTACAGATGTCACATGTGTCTCCTGTTGCCATGTTTATATGCATTGCTATTGTTGGACATGTGTGTTGACATACATAACACATGGATTGCGGTATGATATCACGGGTGTCACAGGCGACCAGTACAAGGGTATGTGTCCCAGTCAACACTGCTACCCCCCTGTAATGTGAGCATTCAACAGACATGGGCCCACCTTCAATTCGCGTGTGTAGCATTGATTAGGCCAGTATTATGTACAAGGTACATCAAAGGCCATGTATGTATGTATGTATGCGTTGTGTGTGCAGTCCATGCACACATCCACACAATCACATGTATGACGTACCCAGACGTGTGTTCATTGGTGTACAGCAACAGTCAGGTGTCACAGCTGTGTAAGGGCCATGGTATGTCTTGAGCCGACCTGTTCATGTATACTGGAATCATTGCAATGCATAACACCTGTTGGATCCCTGTTGGTACGTGTGTACTCTGCACAGATGGTGTACACCGCTGTACAGCCCAGTGGTCATGTGTCACATGGTGTTGTGGGACTGTAAGGCTGTGTAGTGCTGCACCAACGACATGGTACTGACTTGACAGCTACAGTGTACACTGCAATGTGTACGTGTGTGACCTGCACCTGTGACAGCTGTGATGGCAGCTGTGTGTTTACAGGTCACTGCATGTGTGACCGCAATGTGCGTGAGGGCAGTTATACCTTACTGCGCCCTTCTGTGTGTACACTCCATCTGCATGCAAGATTGCCCTTTGCAACTGCTAAGTGTGTGAGCATGCCCAGTACACCGTTGTGTAGATGGACACACAGTACATTCCACACTGCACCCCTCCATGATTAGACTCCGTGTGCATGCAAGATGGCCCTTTGCAACAGCTGTGTGAGCATGCCCAGTACGCCGTTGTGTAGATGGACACACAGTACATTCCACACTGCGCCCCTCCATGATTAGACTCTGTGTGCATGCAAGATGGCCCTTTGCAACAGCTACGTGTGTGAGCATGCCCAGTATGCCGTTGTGTAGATGGACACACAGTACATTCCACACTGCACCCCTCCGTGATTAGACTCCGTGTGCATGCAAGATGGCCCTTTGCAACAGCTAAGTGTGTGAGCATGCCCAGTACGCCATTGTGTAGATGGACACACAGTAAATTCCAAACAGACGTGTGATACTAAGTGTGTGGGCATGGCCATTGACATCCTGTATAGCCATGGTGGTCATCCAGGCACCAGATGTCCAATTTCAATGTCACGATGGATGCCTACATTGAACACATTTGTTGCTCTCTCGAAGGCTGTACTGTCTGTGGTGCATCCCATATCTATTCAGTGTTGTTGTGCTCCGTAGATATTTAGTTGGCCCTTTGACAGCACTGGCGTGTTTGTGTATGTCTACCTTGGGACGGTAATATGCTTACAGACTGCTCACTCTCTAAACATTCCCTATCAGCATCTTTGCCTTTGTGGATGATGTCACTCACCTAGAAGTATGCCTCTGGGAGTGCTGTGTTCAGTAATCCAGGTAGCGCATTCTGTAAATGCGTAATGCTGTAGTGTGTTAGAGTAGGTAGGTGTGTGTTCAACTCCCGGCCCTTCCAGGTGTGTGTGTGTGTGTTTCCAGCTGCCTGGGGACACAGTAATGCTTTTAGATGCCTCACAACACATACATAACCTATCGGCGTCTTTGCCTTTGCGGATGATGTCACCCACCTAGAAGTATGCCTCTGAAAGTGCTGTGTTCAGTAATCTCGGTAGCGTGTTCTGTAAATGCGTAATGCTATAGTGTGTTAGAGTAGGTAGATGTGTGTTCAACTCCCGGCCGTTCCAAGTGTGTGTGTGTGTGTTTCCAGCTGCCTGGGGAAACAGTAATGCTTTTAGATGCCTCACAACACATACATTCCCTATCGGCATCTTTGCCTTTGCGGATGATGTCACCCACCTAGAAGTATGCCTCTGAGAGTGCTGTGTTCAGTAATCTCGGTAGCGCGTTCTGTAAAAGCATAATGCTGTAGTGTGTTAGAGTAGGTAGGTGTGTGTTCAACTCCTGGCCCTTCCAAGTGTGTGTGTGTGCGCGTGTGTGTGTGCATGTGTTTCCATCTGCCTGGGGACACAGTAATGCTTTTAGATGCCTCACAACACATACATTCCCTATCGGCGTCTTTGCCTTTGCGGATGATGTCACCCACCTAGAAGTATGCCTCTGGGAGTGCTGTGTTCAGTAGTCTCGGTAGCATGTTCTGTAAATGCATCATACTGTAGTGTGATAGGGTAGTTAGGTGTAGGTTCGATTCCCAGGCCTGCCAGATGTGTGTGTGTGTGTGTGTGTGTGTGTATGCTCCCGTCCGCCTGGGGACTCAGGTTATGCTTTTAGATGCTTCATAACACAGATGTATCCTGCTGACGTCTTGGTCTTTGCGGATGTTGACACGCACCTAGTGGAATGCCTGTGTGTCTACTGTGTTTAGTAGTCTCGGTAGCGTGTTCTGTAAATGCGTCATGCTGTAGTGTGATAGGGTAGTCATGTGTAGGTTCGATTACCAGCCCTGCCACATGTGTGTGTGTGTGTGTGTGTATGTCTGTATCTCTCTCTCTCTCTCTATATATATATATATATATATAAAATCTATTTTCTGCCCATAACTCTGCTCTTGCATGGACAGCTGACTGTTTCATGTATCGCATATTTGCATAGCTTTCATATACCAATGGGGTATGTTGCAACTCCCAACATTGTCCATGCAACGTCCGTGTTACAGGCAGTGTTACATGCCCTTACAGGCATTTGCTGTATATCTTGGCAGACATCTATCCTTGCTGTACTCTCACTTTACTCGTACACGCCAGAGGCTTCATGTATCATGGCCTAGTTTTGATGTGTGTATGTCTATTTGTGCTGTGTGCATGGCTGTGGGTATGTCCCACTATCATCATTTGTAAAGGTGACAGCCCTATAGGTTCTTCATGTAGACTGCTGTGTCATTTGACATGTCAGCACATACCTGCGGACAGTACTGCATGTCCTACTGCAGCGCATTTCATACCTTCTGCGTTATCTTGCAGTCAATATTGCTGTTTCCTCACACATGTATCTGTTTCTGTTCATACCACTCCACCTCCTAGAGCAAGTTGCTGAACAAGGCCTTATCTGATAGTGGGACACATAGGGGCAGTATTGACATGTTGCTGTTACAAACGTAAATAGTTGACACAATAATAGGTTTTGCATTAGTATGGCTTTTCTGTTGGATTTGGTGTCTTACGCACATGTTTGTCATTATTTCATGTCTTCAGTTATCATGAAATTGCCAGAATGTTACTGTTATGTGGAACACACCAAACATATGAGGCAGAACTCTGCACATTCATCGTAAATTTGTACAGTTGCGGAGTATGTGTCTGTAACAAAATATCAACTTTCTGACACCAATACACACACTGTATGGCGGCATCACAGGCCACATGCCATTACATTTATATTGCAGGACACACCCACCCAGACAGTTGTATTCCTCACACAGGCCAACAGCTGCTTATCCACACTAATTGGTCTATCATGTACCATATGTGTGCGCCGGTATTTGCGCTTTCCGTCAGTGGCAGAGCTCACGTACATGTCTGGGGGACTGGACATTGTTATGGTGACACTGCATGACACCCTGAGGGACACATTACGTTTGTGTCTATTAACCTTCCACATTGACATTCACAGGGCATACGTTGTCATTCACATTTGTTGGAGTACATGCGTGTGAGTTGTACATGTTTTCTCATTTGTCCTGATGTCTTTCTTCTCTCCTGTCCACCTAGTATCACTAGTTCTGTACATGTATTTTGGACAGGTTACCTTCATACCCCTAACCTGTACACATTATGGGTAAACGCCCTGATGTTTGATCTTGTTACATTTGTCATAGTGATGTGCCTTTCTGGTAAATTGCTGGCAAGGCATTACGGACTGTGCGGTAGATAATAGTGACTGACATTTCCGTTACATGATTAGTAACACTCATAACATCCATATTCATGGGTATGCCAGTATTCTCACAACGTTCTGACTTTGTCTGGGGTATATCTAATATAGTCCCTATTTGTATTTCATGTACTATGCCTTAGTGCAGCTGTGTTATTCTGACAGTTTCCCAGTTATGGGTGCCATCTTGGTCGTACGCATGTCCATCCATGATAATCGCCTACATGACACTGATATACGGCCCTACATATTGCCAAAATGGTTTCCGCAATATCCTGTGGATGGTTTGCCCCATTATTGAGAATATAGGCGTGTGCTATACCTACATCACTCCCACGGGGCGGGCCTACGATATCCCTGCCAAACAACACCTAGGCCCATTTCTGCATACCCATGATTCCCATACCTGACAACCCTCTACAGTACCCATTACACATGTTTAATGTGTGCATTACTGAAGTGTGGAGACACTTATATGCACTCCCCACTCTCCGGATATCAGTTCGTGCGTCATACATTCTATCGACATATGTTTCATCACCCTTGCACCTGATACTGTTGCATGTACAGCTATTTCGTATTTGCTGCAGTCACTTCTTTTGCGTCAATGTCAGTTGACACTACGTAAGATTCAATTTTTGGAGTCCTGCAATGGACACCTATCTGCATGTTTAAAGTGTAGAACTTGCTGGACTGTCACTTTCTGGTCAATGTTTTTGAATGCTGCGGTTTATTCACCTTTCCTGCATGTCTGTTTGTCTACCCATATTAGCTATAACGTCGCCTATTTATGTACATATGTCATATCTACGGGACATAAGTCTGTTGTGTATACATATATACATGTACAATCCTCATTTCATAACTTGCTTTGGTTTACGTCTGTGGATTATGTGTATACACATATATCTATATCCATACCATACCTTTCCACTATACAGATTGTCGCAGAGTGTACAGCTGCTTGCCCCTTTATCTTCGCTGTGTTTTACATAAACCTGTGTCTATCTGGCAATGTAGTGGCATTTCATTTGAGACTTATGGTGGGGATTTCTGGCAAGCAGTTCAGGTTACAACTGCATACCCTTCAGAGAATCCATGCTACTGACACACCCGTTATTCTATCCACTTTCCATGTTTGTTCTGGCACATATCTGGGGTTTGTCCCTATTTGTACCGGTAGTTTGCATGGCTTCATCTGGTTTCATACTTTATGAGGTTAACGGGTTTGAGCCATGTATAACTAACGTGGGGGAAATAGCATTCATTTACTATGCTGTGAGCGGATCACACACGCACAGGCGCACTTGCATTTCCTTATTGTGGGTTACGCGCAGGCGCGCATGCATATCCTTATTGTGGGTTAATTATGTTTACTAAGTCTTTGTGCTTACGTGGGCTTTATTACTTGTGACAGTGCCAGTAATTATCTGTAATCCGGTTAATGGACGTTTGCGAAACACACGTTCACCTTTACATATTTAACTGTCTGTACAGCACAGACGCATTCATTACACTTTCACATTATATGTGCTGTAGTCATTGTTCAACCGGGACTGCATTCACATTGGCCGGATGCTGTAACCAGTATACGTTTGGTGTTCTGACTCATTTATATGCATACCCATAGTACATAGCTACATTAACATATGCCTCGCCGCTTCACTTACGTCACAGGCATCCATTCTCCTGCTGGGAAAAATGCGGTACTACATGTTACACATTCCCTATTCCCTACTGCTCTGGACCCAAGCTGCATATTTCATCACTGCAGGGATATTCAGAACCCAAAGGCTTATAGTCCTGACACATACAGGTCTTTAATTGTCAGGGTGTTCATGTGGTAATCTGGGTTTAGGCTTGTCCGCCTGGTGAACGGAACTGCCCTGACCATGTTCAAATGTCAGACAAAGCACATGGACAGGGTTTGTCCATTTTAAACATTTAATCTGTTTACAGACACAGGTGTTTGGGCACCTGTCAGCAGCTTATGATATTGGCAATACATAATATGGGTGGGGGTGGTTACGATACATAATCCACGGTGAGTGGTGTTCCCATTCACATTTGACTATTTCCTGTATTCATTCTTACGAGGGTTATTATTTTGCACATGACTTAACTATGAATTAACTACGGGTATGCAGTAGTACAGTCAACATATGTGACGGTTTGTTACAGTATATATGTACGGACCTCTGTAATACTGGGAACTACCCCACATCCTTCACAACATTTCCTGCTTATGTACATACTATTATTCAGTGAACTTTCGAAGCTTGTGAGAGTAGTAATTACATCTGTCCCTATTTGTCCACCCATCCTTTTAGGCTTTGTCCAGGTTTTGTTGCTGTAATAGGTTGAGAGGTGGTGTCGGTATGTGATTGAGTTGAATATATACTGTCAATAATTCAGTGGGGAGTAGGGTTACCACTTGTTCCTCTTTGCAAGGGGAGGTCCCAATTTGGACAGTTGTGTCCTGCGACGACACCTAAGACATGGCAAATGTCCTGTGATTTTAAGACAATAATATATTTCTTATTTTCTGTACTAGTTGCATGATACAGGTATTTTGTATCTGGTACACATAACTATTATTTGGGATAGCATAAGCTATTCAAATGCTATGGCATAAGCTTTTATCTTGGCATACACGTGTAATTCTGTCCTTTGCACTGGCTGGGGGTATGTTTTATCCTGCAAATTCTCACATTTCTACAAGGGATGTCCCACCTTGGCCATCTGAACAGGTGGCAACCCTAGTGGGGTGACCTGCATGGTGGACAGCTGTTCCATCCTGCGTAGTATGAATTGCATGTCTGTGTAGAAACTGAACAGTACCGTGACTACACATGCATGTTTTGTCCAGATGTGTACAGTAATGGACACTGTGGCGTGTAAACAACTCTGAGGTTTCAACAGGTTACTTATCCCATGCGAGATGTACACACATTTTGCCGTAACATTAACGCACGGGCATTTGGATTTACGTACCTGTGATGGGATGTTTACAATCATGGGATACATATTTGCAATCTGGACACTGCCTAGGGCGATACTTCCTACTACATATGGGGAATACTTGCTATGTGTAGGTGTACGGATGCGCAAGGCTGGGTAGCTGGATTTGGTGGACATTCGGACATGGGTGCGAGTTATGTGCTATACAGGGGTTGTTGCATATTGCATTTTCATGCATGGGTTCTACTTTTGGATATCCTGGTTCCACATATAGCATCCTATGTGTATGTGACGGTTACATTCCTGTTCATGTGTATAGCACATTTTAATATACATATGTTTGTGTGTGTTTGGTATACAATTTGGGCAGTCAGGTTTCTTTACGGTTGTTATATAGCCACAACTGCCCTGCTGTGTACTATCACTACCACTGTGGGACTGCTGGTGACCATACCCATGGGGCTAGACATGTGTATTTGTGGCACGCTGACATGATGAGCTTCACTTCCACTGGGTATAACTTCTGACAGTGCAGTACATTACGGACACACGATTTTAAATATCATTTGTTCCATGGACGGAAACTTATATTATGTTGCGTGCATTTCTGTTTGGTTCTCCATTTTGTGTGGCCGGGAACTGTCTTGCATGCTTTGCATATGTTTCATTATCCACGGACACTGATAGGTGTGATTACTATTGCAGGCAGGCTATAATATTCAGCAGTTTAGGTTGCTCATCACCAGCCGATATTGACATGCCTCCGGGCGCAGCTTAATAATGCCCCATGCACTCGCGCACGTGTCCTATGCACGTGGATGTGGTAGCGGTGTACCTTCATTAATATGCATATGGCGCTACTACACCATTTATACGCCGCACGGCCGGCGCAGGCCTTACACCGGCCTTGCGCCGAGCTTCATGAATCTGGGGGCTTGTGTCTGAATCCCAAGTGTGCAGAGACTCGTGGTCCTTTTTACAGAGTATTAACAACTTAGAATTCAACGATGACTAGAACTTCTTAACCATTGATGTAAAGGACCTCTACACCTCAATCCCCCACTTAGAAGGGATAGAATGGGTTAGCCTTTTACTTAAATCTAAAAATGCACCAACACACGAAATATCTATGGTTGAATGCTTTTTAGATATCATTCTTACAAATAATTACTTTTTGTTCAACCAAGAATTTTATTTACAAAGACAGGGTGTGGCTATGGGTTCGCCTTGTGGTGCCAGTTTTGCTAATTTAATTATGGCATACTGGGAAAGGACTTTTATTTTTAACAACTCCCACCACAGGTCGAACCTTATTTTCTACACACGATTTTTGGATGACATCTTTGTCATGTTTCATGGCGATAACATACAAGCTACGACCTTTATTTCTTATTTAAACTCTACAACAGAGTTTTTTTAAGTTCACAGCTACATGTAATAAAGACACTATCGATTATCTTGATGTTAAATTATCGAAAGATAGAACTAACAGTAGATATGTGTCTAGGATTTTCAGGAAAGATACATACTGTAACTCTTTCCTTCATTTCTCAAGTAGTCACCCATTCTACTAAAAGCATTCAGTAGTAAAAGGTCAATTAATTAGGGCAGCCAGGATGACTACACTTAAGTCCGACTTCCATGAGGAATGTGAATATATGTTCCAACAGCGGGGGTACCCTGACCATTTAGTTCAGTCTTTAGTGTGTGAAGTAATTGACAAAAGACAAAGTGGATTTGTGGAACCTATACTTCAGATGAACAACACAAACCACAAAATAATTCCAACTGTGAGCAAGTGACAACTCAAGGGAGGGATCCTAACTTTAGCGGCAGTTTTATCACCACTTTTTGTACTGATAGCGACATGGTGAGATTCACTTTATACAAGAACTGGCAGTTTATCACTAATGACAACATACTACTTGATAAATTAGGGCCATTACCTAATATTGTATTTATGAGAGGTTGTAATCTCAAAAAACCTCCTTGAAAGTGGGGGAAATACTAACTTGTACAGACACACAGGGATGACTACATGTGGTAGTTGTAAGATGTGTAGGTTTTTTGAAGTAGGGGACACATTTTGTATTAATGGAAGCAAGTACAAGTTAAAGTTTAAACTTCATTGTAATTCTAAATTACTGGTGTACATTGCTAGATGCGTGGGATGTCCAGCGTTCTACGTGGGTAAAACTGAACGTAGAATGTGGGACAGAATTTATGAACATACCCACGCAATTTCCATCAATAAAGTTGATAACCCTTTAGCTAGACACACCACTTTAAACGATGGACATAAATTTGTTTTCAAAGCAATAGACCAGGTACAAGTTGATATTAGAGGGGGCCCTTTTAATTTACTATTAGAGGAACGTGAATTAGCATGGCAAATCCGTTTAAATGCATTTTCCTTTTCAGGTCTAAATGATTCTTGCAACACAGCGTGCTTATTAAAACTTAAAAGTCTGAAAAGATAATTAAGTTTCAGACTTTTTAATATGCATTGACAGCAATGTGTAAGTTAGCTAAACTAGAACATCATGTACATTGTCCCCTTTTAAAGGGAAGTTGCTTTTATTGTATACACACATATATATATATGTATATATATATATATATATATATATATATATATATATATATATATATATATATATATATATATATATATATATATATATATATATATATATATATATATATATTCTTATTTTTATTTTACCCTATTTCTTATTTTATTTTATTGATGTTTTATTACTGAGTTAAAGTAATATACAGTTTAACATATTTTATTTAGATTCAATTAATTTACGAAGATAATTTGCTGTGACGTGTTTTTCCAGCTAATATGAGCACCATGTGACTAAGTTCACCATTTAAATAATGTTGTTTGAAATCTTGAAAAGTTTTTCTGAGGAAGTTGCTATATGCCAGCAACGAAAAGCGCTTCAAATAAACGTGGTTGTTTTATATTACATGCACGGCATTCGGGCTTAATTCCTTCACTCGGAGCTTTAACTGGATATAAAGGATGTCAGTTAAGTCTGTCAGTAATTACAATAATTCAGTAACTGCAATTTATACTATTTTACTGGATATTTTTTCGAAGTTTTGCTCGTTCTTATTTACCAGTTATTTTTTGTTAGTATGGCTGCTGTTATACTAGCCACCTTCTAGGTTCATCAGAGCATGTATAATGTCTTCTGTAGTTGTGGCCCTTTCCCCCCCATTCTCTCTGGCTTTGTCCAGCTTTTTTGTAGTAACAGATTGAGGGGTATGATAGTCTATGAGAATACCACCATATGAGTACCTCACATGCAAAAGATGTAGATGCAGCAAGATTCTAACCATCAACACAATCATCCATGCTAATGTCCCTAGCCCACTGAGCCACACCAGCTGCAAGACAGAGAGGTTTCATTCCTCACACTGTCAACAGCATACAGACCTATATTGTCACCCCTGCATTATGTGGGAAATACAGTGTGTGGCCAGGTACTTTGTCACAGCCCTGGAATTGTCAGGTCTGCTGAGATAGCATTGCGGACTTACTGTTACAATAGTTGTACTGGAACACTGATGTTGGGGTGAGGGATGACCAGCCCATGCTCTGCTTGCATAGACAGATGTGCAACTGTCCTTTGACCCCCACTGTTTGCCACAACTGCCCTGCTGTGTACTATCACTAGCACTGTGGGACTGCTGGTGACCATACCCATGGGGCTAGACATGTGTATTGGTGGCACGCTGACATGATGCGCTTCACTTCCACTGGGTATAACTTCTGACAGTGCAGTACATTACGGACACACGATTTTAAATATCATTTGTTCCATGGACGGAAACTTATATTATGTTGCGTGCATTTCTGTTTGGTTCTCCATTTTGTGTGGCCAGGAACTGTCTTGCATGCTTGCATACGTTTCATTATCCACGGGCACTGATAGGTGTGATTACTATTGCAGGCAGGCTATAATATTCAGCAGTTTAGGTTGCTCATCACCAGCCGATATTGACATGCCTCCGGGCGCAGCTTAATAACGCCCCATGCACTCGCGCACGTGTCCTATGCACGTGGATGTGGTAGCGGTGTACCTTCATTAATATGCATATGGAGCTACTACACCATTTATACGCCGCACGGCCGGCGCAGGCCTTACACCGGCCTTGCGCCAAGCTTCATGAATCTGGGGGCTTGTGTCTGAATCCCAAGTGTGTAGAGGCTCGTGGTCCTTTTTACAGAGTATTAACAACTTAGAATTCAACGATGACTAGAACTTCTTAACCATTGATGTAAAGGATCTCTACACCTCAATCCCCCACTTAGAAGGGATAGAATGGGTTAGCCTTTTACTTAAATCTAAAAACGCACCAACACATGAAATATCTATGGTTGAATGCTTTTTAGATATCATTCTTACAAATAATTACTTTTTGTTCAACCAAGAATTTTATTTACAAAGACAGGGTGTGTCTATGGGTTTGCCTTGTGGTGCCAGTTTTGCTAATTTAATTATGGCATACTGGGAAAGGACTTTTATTTTTAACAACTCCCACCACAGGTCGAACCTTATTTTCTACACGTGATTTTTGGATGACATCTTTGTCATGTTTCATGGCGATAACATACAAGCTACGACCTTTATTTCTTATTTAAACTCTACAACAGAGTTTTTTTAAGTTCACAGCTACATGTAATAAAGACACTATCGATTATCTTGATGTTAAGTTATCGAAAAATAGAACTAACAGTAGATATGTGTCTAGGATTTTCAGGAAAGATACATACTGTAACTCTTTCCTTCATTTCTCAAGTAGTCACCCATTCTACTAAAAGCATTCAGTAGTAAAAGGTCAATTAATTAGGGCAGCCAGGATGACTACACTTAAGTCCGACTTCCATGAGGAATGTGAATATATGTTCCAACAGCGGGGGTACCCTGACCATTTAGTTCAGTCTTTAGTGTGTGAAGTAATTGACAAAAGACAAAGTGGATTTGTGGAACCTATACTTCAGATGAACAACACAAACCACAAAATAATTCCAACTGTGAGCAAGTGACAACTCAAGGGAGGGATCCTAACTTTAGCGGCAGTTTTATCACCACTTTTTGTACTGATAGCGACATGGTGAGATTCACTTTATACAAGAACTGGCAGTTTATCACTAATGACAACATACTACTTGATAAATTAGGGCCATTACCTAATATTGTATTTATGAGAGGTTGTCATCTCAAAAAACCTCCTTGAAAGTGGGGGAAATACTAACTTGTACAGACACACAGGGATGACTACATGTGGTAGTTGTAAGATGTGTAGGTTTTTTGAAGTAGGGGACACATTTTGTATTAATGGAAGCAAGTACAAGTTAAAGTTTAAACTTCATTGTAATTCTAAATTACTGGTGTACATTGCTAGATGCGTGGGATGTCCAGCGTTCTACGTGGGTAAAACTGAACGTAGAATGTGGGACAGAATTTATGAACATACCCACGCAATTTCCATCAATAAAGTTGATAACCCTTTAGCTAGACACACCACTTTAAACGATGGACATAAATTTGTTTTCAAAGCAATAGACCAGGTCCAAGTTGATATTAGAGGGGGCCCTTTTAATTTACTATTAGAGGAACGTGAATTAGCATGGCAAATCCGTTTAAATGCATTTTCCTTTTCAGGTCTAAATGATTCTTGCAACACAGCGTGCTTATTAAAACTTAAAAGTCTGAAAAGATAATTAAGTTTCAGACTTTTTAATATGCATTGACAGCAATGTGTAAGTTAGCTAAACTAGAACATCATGTACATTGTCCCCTTTTAAAGGGAAGTTGCTTTTATTGTATACACACATAGATATATATATATATATATATATATATATATATATATATATATATATATATATATATATATATATATATATATATTCTTATTTTTATTTTACCCTATTTCTTATTTTATTTTATTGATGTTTTATTACTGAGTTAAAGTAATATACAGTTTAACATATTTTATTTAGATTCAATTAATTTACGAAGATAATTTGCTGTGACGTGTTTTTCCAGCTAATATGAGCACCATGTGACTAAGTTCACCATTTAAATAATGTTGTTTGAAATCTTGAAAAGTTTTTCTGAGGAAGTTGCTATATGCCTGCAATGAAAAGCGCTTCAAATAAACGTGGTTGTTTTATATTACATGCACAGCATTCGGGCTTAATTCCTTCACTCGGAGCTTTAACTGGATATAAAGGATGTCAGTTAAGTGTGTCAGTAATTACAATAATTCAGTAACTGCAATTTATACTATTTTATTGGATATTTTTTCGAAGTTTTGCTCGTTCTTATTTACCAGTTATTTTTTGTTAGTATGGCTGCTGTTATACTAGCCACCTTCTAGGTTCATCAGAGCATGTATAATGTCTTCTGTAGTTGTGGCCCTTTCCCCCCCATTCTCTCTGGCTTTGTCCAGCTTTCTTGTAGTAACAGATTGAGGGGTATGATAGTCTATGAGAATACCACCATATGAGTACCTCACATGCAAAAGATGTAGATGCAGCAAGATTCTAACCATCAACACCATCATCCATGCTAATGTCCCTAGCCCACTGAGCCACACCAGCTGCAAGACAGAGAGGTTTCATTCCTCACACTGTCAGCAGCATACAGACCTATATTGTCACCCCTGCATTATGTGGGAAATACAGTGTGTGGCCAGGTACTTTGTCACAGCCCTGGAATTGTCAGGTCTGCTGAGATAGCATTGCGGACTTACTGTTACAACAGTTGTACTGGAACACTGATGTTGGGGTGAGGGATGACCAGCCTATGCTCTGCTTGCATAGACAGATGTGCAACTGTCCTTTGACCCCCACTGTTTGCCATCTCCCTTAAATACTGTAGTGGATCTTCCAGCCATGTGGCCTAGTGAATATTATGGGGAACATACTATTGAACAGAGTACCTGATGTCCCAAGTGGCTATTAGATCTCTGCAAGTAGCCCAGTATCCGACTATATTCTCTTGCATACATGCAGCAGGTCCATAGATATGCTACCATATTCTAGTACTCCTTACAAGTGGTGTATAGGAGAGTGACTTACCTTGTGAATGCAGTAGTTAACAGACCTGCAGTTTGGGGGTCTCTGTCTGATGCATGCAGTATACAGCCAATACATGGTTAGGTACAGGTTGTGTGGGCTGCCTGGCATCATTTTTACTATATGTATGTGAGAAAGGTGTCAGTCCCTAGGGCCCTAGGTTGTCAGTGTATGTGCTATGCATTGTCCCTTGGTCAAGGCCAGGGCATACTGGGTACACCTAAGTATGCCTACAGGCACAACCTCAGGGGGTTCCTCCTCTGAGTTCCCCTGTAGATGTGGCTGTGAGGACCTAGGCACTGGTGGAGAGATGTGTATCCCTTCCCTTTGCTGATCCTGCAGCAGCTGTTTCCACAGAATCATATTGGGTAGCATGGCACATACTGTGAACATCTGTGCACATGTGGCTAGAGAGTACTGCCGGGCTCCACCAGATATATAGAGGCACCAGAACGATGACTTCAGAAGCCCAAACTCTATGATGTTCCCAATTTGTGAGTGTGCCTCATTATGGCGTTCTTCTATGGATGTGTGTGCATTTCTGATGGATATCATCATCCATGGTTCTAGTGCATAGCCAGCATCCCCCAGTAAATGGCCATGTGGGATGTCCCCTCTAGCATATATCTGGTACAGCTGTGATGCATGCCAGATATAGGAGTTGTGATAACTGCCAGAGCTGCCCGCACACTTTCATGATAATGCCCTGGGGATTGCATACGACCTAGCAGTTGATGGAGTGATACCCCTTGCAGCTGATGTAGATTCTCCCCTTCTCACCAGGTGGTGCCTTGATATGTGCATGAGTGCAATCTATGCCCCCCAGTACCTCAGGATAGTGTGCTACATGGTAGAGGTTTTGCATACTCCTGACTCTCTCCTCAGGGGTGTGGGTTAAATAAATGTGCTCACTGGCATGTGGTAGCATAGCATCTAGGAATTGGTAGAGTACCCTGGATGTTGATGTCTGGGAGACCCCAATCATGTTCCCAGTTGGTCCTTGGAAAGTACTTGTAGCTAGTATCCTAAGATCTACACATACCTTTATTACCACTGGGTTGGGTTCCTCTGTATTGGCTCTGGGTCTGAATTGAGGGTGGCAGAGCTCAGTGAGTTCTTGCAGTATGCCTCTGTCCACATTGTAGTACTCTGCAATCTCCAGCTCATGTAGCTCCTGGTAGGCCACCCTGGGCCTAAACACTCTTCTCCTTCTCAGTCTAGGTCTATTGTCAGCATCAGCATCAGCACTGACCTACATCTAGCACATACAGATGTAGCAGAGCTGGAGCAACCCCTAGCATTCCTTCAGTTAAAAATCTGAGGTTTGTATTCCACTGATGGAGAGTATGGGGTGAAATCAGATTGTAGGGTGAATGTAATCTTTATAGTACTCTGCTGTATGTGCAGGCTGTGTGATTGACTACCTATGATGCATTCCACCTGCCAAGTACATCATTAAGGGGTTTTAATGGACCTAGTTTAAGTAAAACAGGGGTCATCAGTAATTAATATATCATTGGCATTCTCAGCCAATTTTTTTGTTTTTACAGACTTCCTTGATCAGCACTGTGGCGAACCACGCAAACCTATGCCATGACAATAAACCATGCTCAGCAGTCAGTAGACACACCCCCATAGATGGGCACACTCAGCACAGCAGTGCGCCATACAAACACACAGAAACATGCTGAAACATGTGCCTCAAAGGTAAACAAAGCTTAGCAGCCATTGGAAACACCCCCCCCCCTGCTCAGCAGAGTGTTGTGCCAGCAAACAGGCACCACAGTGCTTCAATGAGCTTACAAGTATGTAAACACACCCCCTTTTGATGTCACCTACCTTTTCTAGGAACACCAACATGGTGTTGTGCCTATACAGATGGGATCTGTGGACACGGATACCCATTTGTGCTATTTGGTAACCCCACCTCATTTGCATAGGGTCCATGCATACAACCTGGATATTGCATGGTTCCTGGTCCTGCCTCCTTCACAACAGCACCATTCCAGCATGGTAGATGCTCCACATAGGGTCCTATCATGCATTACTGTCATATACTACTACATTACATTTTCACACCCTTCTAAATTTTTTTTTCAGAATGACATGTTTGCGCACTGCAACGCACCATGCAAACATACACTGATTATTAAAAAAAATAATATTTTCAATTATTTTCCATATTGGGTTTGGACACAGGGCAGACAGTTTTACACATATCTGTGTCTGCTATGGTATTTCTGTCCTTCTAATGGCACTTTTACAGCCTCTGCTGTCTGTCTAACATCCTGTACATGGAAATTTTCAGTGTACATTAAGGACACCAACACGGGGTCTGCAGGACTGCCTATCTGCTTGCTGGATCACTCTAACACCTTAATTTGCATGCAATCCATCTGCTTATAAGGTGATTTGCATGCCATGGATACTTCCTTGTTGGCATGCTCGTGCGTGCCGCTCAGCTCTCTTTATTGGATCACAGACCTGCTTACTTTCATATAAGCAGTGTGCCACTATGCCTACATGGAAAAAAAATCATGTAGGCTTTATTAAATTCCCCCCATGGTCTTTCATAATAAAAAATTCTCAATAGTATATTGATGCCATAATCATTTAAAAGGTGAGACCTCCATTATATTAATTTTTCAATTTCTACTCTTAACTTCATTTGCTTTTAAGATAGGATTATACTTTTTTCTTTTCCCAGATAATAAACTTCTCATCAATCTGTATATGTATTCCACAATACAGTTCCAAAATCTGTTTTTATTATTTGAATTTTGTTTAAAATATAATACAGATAAAGAGAAGTTAAGTCTACAATAGGGTTTAATAAGCTTAATCCATCTTATTCTACTTTACAGAATAACATATTTCTTTTTATTGGATTTAGTTTGTGACCCCAAATAAACTCAAAGAAAATTCCTAATAATCCATTTTCTTTTATCTTGTTTAAAGGAAAATACTATCAAAATTATTTTTTAACCCTCTGCTTAAAAGTAATTTTGTAATATTTAACTTAAATTTTGCCACATCTGAAATGTCTTTTTTAGATGTTTTGATTTTCTTAAATGATGGCATGCTGAGTTCTAGCACTCACAAAATAAGTCAATAAGTATTTACATTCAAAGAGTATATATCCTAAGTACACATCTGCATTGTTAAAGGCCAATATTATGGCTAGTACAATTAATACTGATGATCAAAACTTTTAGGTACAGTTAATGAAGCAACTGGGTAGTTTACACAGAAAAATTATGATGACATTTTTTTACAGACTAACAGAAATAAAGTGATATCAGAATATACAAGTGTAGGAACACCATATTTTTCAGATACCACTAGTCTAAAAGCCAAGGAAAAACATCAGCAAACTATTAGTGAATCACTTAGATGTATTATGAAATGTAATCAAAAGACTATGCAATTGAGAAACATAATTCAAAATAATTGGTCAATAATAAGTTAACAGCAGAACTAAGGAATTATTCAGTAGTTTGTCAAACTTTGCTTATAAAAAGTAAAACAAAAAACTATTATTAAATAAAGATTTTAAGTCACACGGTAATATGAATGTTCAAATAATGGGTACAGTATTGTGCTATAGTTATCATTTTTGCAATGCAATATGTAAAGAGAATTTTTATATATCCAACCACTGATCAGAAATTTGTTTTTAAATGTTTGGCCACATGTTCATCTGAGAATATTGTTTATTTAGCTACCTGTGTAAAATGTAGTTTTTTTTATATTGGTAAAAGTAATGGACAACTTGAAAGAGAGTATGTGGGCATCAGTCAGAAATACATAGAGTAATGCATTCTGCAAACACATCAGTGAGAAGGGAGATGATCGTGAGTTTAAGCTTAGACTACTATTTAAAGATATGAGAGGTAGAGGTATTTCTAACAAAATTAGCTGAACATAAATGGATTAATTATTTTAGGGCAGATTTATATCCAGGTCTAAACACAATGATCACTATAAAATATGCGCATAAGCAGAATCATGATAGATTATAAGATGTATATCTGTTTTATTAAATACTAAATATGAACTTTTTTAGATTTTTTTGTTAAAAAGAACATTGTAAAATATCTGTTTAGGCAATGCCATTTTAAATAGTTGGGCTCTGATTTTATGTATCTGCTTTATTTCATTTGCATCATTTATTTGTTTTATAATTGACTGAGTTAATATGGGAGAGAATTAATCTACTATGCTAATATGTACTTTAAATGTTGATAATGAATTGGTCTTGAAACATTTGTGTGTTTTCTTAAGCATTATTTTATTAAAGTTTGTGTTTTGAGTTCCTTTTTAAATTTTTCTATTGGCTGCTGTTATTGGTGATGCCATTTGGTTGTTCTTTTATTCTATTTTGTGTTTAATTATACATAATAGATATACAGTGGATATAAAAAGTTTACACACTCCTATTAAAATGCCAGATTTTTATGATATAAAAAATGTGACCACAATAAATCATTTCAAAACTTTTCCCACCTTTGATATGACATATAACCTGTACAATTCAGTTGAAAAACAAACAAATATTTTAGGGGAAAAATATAAAAAATAAAAAATGTACAATAAGCTGGTTCCAAAGTGTGCACACCCTTAAACTAATACTTTGTTGAAGCACCTTTTGATTTAATTCATGAAGCAGGTTCATGTGGGAAAACTCCAAGTAAGAAGTTGAAGTTAGTGGAGAACCAAGACAATTAGGCAGCTATGGCTAGTCCAAGTTTAGCTTTAGAAATGAGTATGCGAATTACAGCTCATTGTGTCATAGCTCCAGAAAACTCAGCATTGGTCCAGTATATGGAGAAGACTGAATGGCAATTGGATGAGATGGAGGACATGCTTTCATTACATTCTGATTGGATTTCAGACCAGAATTCTCTAAATGGGGTTAATCAAAGATTAGCAAACTCAGAAACAAGACTGGAAATTGTGAAACAGATCAAGAAAACTATATCTGGCAGAATAAATGAAAGTTTCTCAGATTTCCTGAGTCTGTGGAAGGCAAGGATTGTATCTCCTTTATGTTGGATAGATTGATGAAATGGATGAGCTTTCTGGAGAGGGCACTCAGAATCTTTCCTCCCCAGTCTCCTAGGAGTCACCTTCCTGGACCTGTTATGGTATATTTTACAATACTCAGACTTAAAGATAAAGTTCTAGCTTTATTATTGAAGTTAATTAAAATAATTGTCTAATGGTATTTGGCTGTATTATGAGCAAAATTACTCTCTTGAAACCAGAAAATTGAGGATGGAATACAGGTCTGTAATGTGACTTTGTGCTCTAAATAGCTGGAAATTTCACCTTTTATTCCCTGCTCATCTTAAAACTTACCTGCTAAGACCCCTCAAAATACTTTACTCAATTGATGAGGCTGAATTAAAGCTCCTTAGGCTCTGACAACACTTAGATCAAACCAGTGAAGTGACAATGGAGCAACATCTGGGAGGAACAGCAACATAACAACTGAACATATGTCCTCATTAGGCCCAGAGACATTCCAGCTGTTCTGGAAAAGGATGATGGATAGATCAACACAGAGCAGCAACTAAAGCTGCTGCTACTCAACTACTAAATAGCTGAAAACTTGGCATAAAAAAATTAGTTTTGCAAGTCCTCTGACTTAAACAAGGCTGTTTTGAGGTGTTTTTAATTTCCTTAGTTGGGACTTTTAGTGATTTGTAATACTGAATGATGTCTGACTGTGTGAATACTTAGCTTGTTGTTATACTCCATCTGTAAAGTTTTTGTCTTGGATACATGGTCAAGCCAAAAACAGTTAATGTGTGATTTATTTTTTGTTTGTTTTGTTTGTTGGGTTTTGATATATCATGTTTACTATTGCTACTTAGCATACCAATTTACCCTTTGCTTTGGCCCTAGACTTTACCTCAGTTTTGGTTAAATTGTCGAATAATTTCTTACCACCATGTATTCCTTTACTATTAAAGTAGCAGTTTATACATCAGTAACATCTCAGTACTTGAAATCAAATACATAGGATAACATTAAAGGGGGGGCATTTAGTAATCCCATCTCCCAGTGTTTCACTTATATAGCAGTAAGATATAAGCTTTCCTCTAGAATTGATAATGTATTTCCTAACAAAGGAGCATACCTTCATGTTTAACACCTTCAAAATATATACAGTTTTGATCGCTAATCATGCCTGAATAAAATTAAAGCTGGACACATCATCATCCTGTATTATCTGGAGGTCTAATTTGTATCTATGCAAAAGCACAGATTTGTCAGAGATGCTTCCAAAGTATTTCTAGAATATTTGTTTGGAAACAGGTTTAATGGAACAGTTTGGGTTGGGGACAAGTTTAAAATGAACCTATCAAACCTGATACAATCTAGAAAAGACTAAATGAGAGTGAAATTGAAACAGAAACTGTATGATCTCCAAAATGAAATTGCTGTAGATCCAGCACAAGGGCTTGTAGGATCACTAGAAGCATAAGAAAGATATAAGGTTGATAAAGGTAGCCTCAAAATATTTTGAATATAGTAAAGAATATGCAAAAAAACTCAAAAGTAAGATGACCTTACTTCCTCAAACCAAAGGTATTTGGCATTAAGTTTAAGACAACGAGATGAGAAGTGTATCCCAATAATATTTATTTTAACATCTAATACGGTTGTTACTCTTCTGGATAAAATTTTATGGGTCTTTGCTTCATATTATAGGGAGTTATATGTTGAGAATATGTATCTAGATATTTCTTCTTCTTCTTCTTCTTCTTCTTGGGCCCTGCATTATCTGAGAAACCTAGAACTATCAAGGTTGAATATAGAACAAGTGACATTGTTAATTCAACCACTTACGAAGGAGAAAATCTCCTTGGAAATCTCCTTGGAAGTAATGGAACTTTAAAGAGAAAGACACCTGAGCCTAATAGTCTATGAATAGAATTTTACCAGATGGGAAGGTAGTCTTTTATTAATTAATTCATGAGTCTTGTTAACTTGATTTTAGAAACAATGATGATTGCTGCCACTTTGTGATCAACAATAGTTGCAGTGATACCTAAACCAATTAAGGACTGACCTGTATTCAATTGATACCAACCAGTTTTGCATTGAATCATAACCATAATCTATTTACGTTCTCAATAGCCATAAGAATGACTTTTTTAAACCTGAATTGATACACCTGGATTAGACAGGATTTGTTATGGCTCATACTTCTTTTGGCTATCTTTTGAAAGCAACTTTAGTTATAGATCATGCCAGCCAGGAAAAGGTTCCAGTGTTCATCATGAGCCTTGGTACAGACAAACCATTCAATAGAGTTAATTTTTCATATTTATTTAAATTAGTGGAAAAAATTTGGATTTCCATTCACATTTGTTCAGTTTCTTAATACAATTTACATATCTGCAAAAATCAGAATTAGGATCAGTAATCAGTATGTGCTTCACAAATCAGAACAATACAAGGTTGTCTTCTGTCTCCTTTGTTATTCACTTTATATTTCAACCCCCTTGCCATTAGACTATGAAATCTTTTTTACCTTGGTTATATAATTTAGTATTTTCTTACAGATACAGCTTATTTTCTTGTGTTTCTATTCAAAGCAGAGACAGGCCTGAAAAGCTCGCTTGATGAACTAATTACTTTTAGTGACATGGCAATATATAAGGTAAATCCTTACAAACTGAAGTTAGTGAAATTAATTATCATTCCACTCCAACAGATAGATATATTCCCCTGTCTTAAATATACAGATGAAATGACTTACCTCAGTATAACACTCACTAATTCATTGTTAGACTCTGTTAGACTAGCTTATAGTTCTTTTTTATTGAAAATTACAAGATATTTTCAACAATGGAAAGGGATTAGAAAATGTGTGCTTTGGTGATTTGTACTGCAACTGATAATGCACATGGCACAAGCCTTACCCTTAAATCCCCTAAAACACTTACTGCTAACACTGAAGAGTATTATAATTTATTTTACATGGTCAGATTGTAAAACAAGAGCATCTCTAAATTTGCTCACACTTCCAGTTAAGCCAGGTGGGTTATCATTACCAGACCTTGAATTATATATTAAAGCTGAGAGACTGCCGATCCTCAATCAAAACAAATAATGCTAAATACTTTGTGTGTTTTAGGGCCTCTTAAGAAAACAATGATGGCTAATCAGACCTCTTATTATACGCCTAATGATTGGGTGTTTTTGGAGGTGCTAAATACCATCTCTTGGAGCTTTGAGATTGCTAAAATCATGAAGTGAATGGAAGTGGTCACACTGATTTTGTTATCAAAAATTTGGGGTATAATGAATTACCTTGTTGAAGTCAGAGATTTTCAGTTATTCAGTAATGGGAACAGCTAATATTAAGTGAAGGGCCAATTACCTGGTCAGTTATGAAGTGAAACTTTAATTTTATTGATGCTGATAAACTTGGTTTGATAAACTAAAATAGATATTTTTAAGAATAAACAGGCCAGTTTGATAAAATGGTGAGCAGAGACTACTGAAGTTTATATCACATCTAAGAGGGTTATTTTAGTACTTTATCAAAAATATGTGTCAGCAGTACAGCTGTTAAAAGTTTTAGATTGATTTGTGGAAAATATGTGAATATAAAGATGCCCACGAAGTATAACGAAGTGTAGGCTAGGCTTATTCTGTTTCCCAGGTATTTTACTAATTCTATAGGATTTAGATTTGGATGGCAGAGTCTCTCTTTGTATTTTTGCATAACCACTAGGCTGGTTATCCTGTTCTTGACAGTTTCTCTGACTTGTGAGAGTACAGCTCCTCCAAACCAGGAATTTGCAGATTTGAATACATGTCTTCTGGAACAGATTGAAGCTGACCTCACTTTGGAAGGATTTATGTGGAAATATGACATATTATGGCTGGGAAAGATAACCTTGACTCCATCACTTTTCCTTTTAGGTATAGAACCTGCAATACATTATTTGAACAATACTTTAGTCTACTATAATTACTTTTATTATTAGGCAAATATCAATGACAAGAAAATAAAAGAAAACAGGATCACCTCCCTTTGTCAGGCTTCTGGAGGATGGTAAACAACATCAGAATATTGGAAACTAGAGTGGAGAATGAATAAATTATGGTAAGATGGTTTATAAGTGGATGATTTGGACTAATGTTTATCCAGGTAAGATGTAACTATGTCTTAAATTAGTATCAGTGAGTGCAATGTATTCTACCTTAGGATGAAAATCTGTGAGTAGATGTCGCCATTTTTAGCTCCCATTTGGTTACATATTTATTTTTTTTAATTCTTTTTCATTTTTTGTTTATAGTGTACATAATTAAACTAGCTTGTTGATATAGTACTCTATTACTTGAAAGCAATAACTATGCTTAGATTAAGAAAATCTGATAATCAGGTAACTTGTATTACATATTTGAGTGAACTATTGGTGCTGTGAATGAGATGTTATATATTTTTTTTATATTAATTGAAATTTTAAATAAAATTTCAATGAAAATTCTGTGATGTGGGTGGCAAGGGTATATCATGTCTGTCATACTTTTTTCCACTTAACCTGTGGCCTGATGACATGACAGAAATGACGTGGGTAAATCCCTCAACAGCCCACACTGTCTGCTCAGTAATTTCCCCTCCTACTGCCCTTAAATATAATGGCACTGAGATTTGCTTCCACAGCATCAAGAAAGTGAAACTTAAAATTCCACCCATTACTTTTGTAAAACAATTATCTCCCACATCTAGGTACTTTTATAATTTGTCAGTCTAAAACTGCTGGAGAAAATGATTTTGTTTGCATAGTTTAGTTATCCATCATAGTTGGACTCACCATGCATAATACAATTACAGAAATGAGCTTGATTATTGATTCTTGTATTTCAAGCAGCTGTTATATTCTCAAGTTTCGGTGAAATGCAGACCTATGTACAATGTTGAGACAACAAGCTCTAAGCATAAAAACCCAGGTGCCTTAAATTTAGGGTTTTTAAATGTTTATCTAGTTCAACGAGGAATATTTCTATTGAAGAAACATATATAATATGCTAGGCATATATGATTTCAAAATGTATTGAAACTTAACTGAAAATTATTTTAGTTTAGCCCTCCATTGGACAAAAGCTGTGTCCCTTTCCAGTGTTCAGATGGTGACCTGTTTTGTTAAAGCTATGCATTATCTGAAAGGTCATGATTACCAGTAACAAATCACCTGCTAGACTAAACATATCAAGTCTACAGCCCAGCAATGATTTATAAGGCTGTCATTAAGCAGGAATTCTTTACTATAGATGGCCAATGGCAAAAACGGAAATTCAGGTATAATATTCCAGTGCCATATTTACTATTTTCAATACCATGGCAGAACCTGATTTGAAGGACTGATTACTGGGCAGCCTCTGCAAAACTGGGACATGAAAGCCACACTGAATATTTAAAGCACAGGTTCCTTAAACGATGGAATAGTTTTGCAGAGTCTCTGCAACTTCACAGTACTACCTTTTTTTGTGAAAACCAGCTGTGCCCTAGGTATGATGTCATGCCAGTGGGCACAGTAAGTAGCCTGCCAAACTCAGGATACTATGCGCAGATAACCACCACATATAGTACACACTATGCAAGAAGAGACAATAGTCACAAGTATTTAATGTAAATAAATCCAATTGCCTATTCCTGGCAAGGGGGAAATGAATACTCCTTTAGACTAACTCTAGATGGTTCTTGAAAGAGCCCAACACCATAATGATACACTTTGGCCAATTTAATGCATGTATGCTGTTTACCATATTGTTATGCCTGAAGTTTATGGCCTCAAAGTGCAGGCATGACAGACTGTGGGTTTGTAAACTTGTCAGGAAAACATGGTTGGTGTTGTCAACATTATACAAAGATAAAGATTCACAAACTGACACTAGTGTTTGTGCATGCAGTCCTCTCTGATCCTTAAGCAGCAGTGCGCTATCTACAGTGTAGCTCTACCTGTATGTTGTTTAGGTACTTAAAGGGATATTGTCTCTCCACAATGTATGCATTACCAGTGCTGAAGCAGAGGCGTAGTACTTCCTACAGAGCCGTGGCCAATTCATTTAGATTGACAATCCCATTACTTTACTATTCTACAATGGCAGTCAACGCCAGTGTAAAAATTAGAAGTACCATTGTATAGTATGCCCTAAAAGGTTCTCTGAAATGCATATGCAGCTCCATGATTTCCATTAGCCTGTGTGGCTTGGGAGAATCCTGGGGCTATTTTTCACTTATATTTTGGACTTGGTTGTAGTGTAAATGCTTGCTGCTACCACAAGGTGCGACTTGTTTTTGGCAAAAAGGATGGAACACTATTTCAGTCTAAAATACAACTTAAAAAGTTTCCTCATTGGAACATGTCTATAAGAAGTCTCATAGTTTGCCAGTACATAATGAACATAGTTCAATATAATATTTTTCTTCCTCAAACCCATTATTCAAAGCATGACCAGAAGTTCCACCACTTTTCTTTAACTGTTCAACAGTTTTGGTATTCTGAGGAAAAACAATTTTTTTTCCTTCACTTGATACATTTTTTTCTTGCTTTTCTTCTGATCTAACCATCTGACCCTGCAAACCTGGTACACTTTAATCATCATTTAAGCTAGAATAAAGATTAATCTTATAGGTTAATAGGTTCCTAGGTAGGTACTAGGCTATTGGCCCTGGGGCCTATATAAGCCTAGCCAAAAAGGCACCCTGGCTTTCGTCGCCCAAGAAAATTATTTTCCTGTGCCCCTGTTGAGCAGAGCCACAGAAGTGATCCCTGGGGTGAATTTCCTATTTCCCATCCAATCATCAAGATTTTTTTTTGAAGATGCTAATGAGGAGCTGTGTTTAACATAGATAGGTAGTCTGTGCCAGAGTATGGGAAGTCTCTGGGACAGGAATCTATCCCTCCAGCATGTTCAGTTTATTGTGGTGACAAGGTTTAGGTCCCTAGAGCATGTAGCTCAGAGGGATTGGGTTATTCTTTAAGTGGAGCATGTCCAACAGCTCTGGGTTTGACATAGCTTTGCATGTTAGACAGAGATCGCCTCTGGGTAGGCTATTTGCAACGGAGTAAAGCTGGTCGTTTTTGAGATGGTCTGCGTAGAGCATCTGTTTGAGGCCAGTAATCCTCTTTGTGAGGATCCTTTCCAGTTGTTGTAGATGTCTTATGAGGTACATACCAAAAGGGGTGTTGTACTCTATAATGGATCTAATGAGTGATGAGTAGCGGGGAAGAATTACCTCTTTTTTTCTGGATGAGAAACCTTTTGTGATGAGGTGTGTCACATAGCAGGATTTCCTGACCACTGTGGTGATGTGATTATCAAAGGAGAGACTAATGTCCACCTGTGTCCCAAGGTCTCTTATCACACTTTCAGTGTTAAGTAGACTACCACCTATGTGGTAGTTCATGGGTACAAAGTTTTTACAAAAGGGGATGACAATACACTTTTTGGCATTGAGCTTCAGGTCATGGCTTTGACACCAGGTATCTTTCTCAGTGAGGCCCTTTTGTAGGATGTCCACATCGTTAGGAGTTTCAATTATGGCTCCTAGTTTGCAGTCATCTGCAAACTTCATTAGCCAAAGACATTCTGTGTTAGCCTGCACTTCTGAGAAGTAGATACCAAACAGAAGAGGACCCAGGACATAATCCTGTGGTACTCCACTTGTCACTGGTCTGAAGTCGGATTTGGAGTCTGCTACTTTCACAGTGTGTGTTCTGTCCATGAGCCAGTTGGCAACCCATCTTGTGGCATAGGGGTTTATACCTAGTTTAGTGAGTTTATCTATAATTCCAGAGTGGGGGATGGTGTTGAAAGCCTTGGCGAGATCTAGATAGGCTGTGTGAACCACCTTACCCTCATCTATGGCTTTGGTGACTGCTTCAAAGAAGTCTGTCATTTTTAGGAGACATGATCTGTCTTTTACAAACTTGAACTGGGTGAGGTTCAGAGTTTGGAGATTACCAATGTTTTTAGATTACCAATGTTTTTGTTTATGAGTTCCATGATAATACGTTCCATGGCCTTGCAGACCAGGCTCATCAGAGTAATGGGGCGGTAGTTCCCAGGGTCCATCATGGCTCCCCCTTTATGGAGTGGGATAACTGTCATGGTGCGCCATTCAGTGGGCACAAAGCCTAAGGTGAGGCTATGACTGAACATGGTACTTAGGTGGGGTGCCAGTTCATTCTGTAGTTCATGTAGAACGCAGCCTGGGATATTGTCAGGTCCCATGGATGCTGTGTTCTTGGCTTTGGAGAGTGTGTTTTTTATCTGTGCAGCCATGATTACAGGAACTTTGCATTCTTCCAGTATAGAGATGGGCCCTCTAGGGGGTGAGAGGGGGTTAAAGTTAACACTGAACCTATCTGCCAGGATGTTGGCAATATCAGTTGGTTCTGTATATTTAGTGCCATTGTGCTGTAACTCAGAGCAGATCTGAGTGTTGCCATTGAGATTCTTGACATAGCTATAGAATGTTTTGTGGTTGTCTTTAGAGTCAGTGGCAATTTTGTTTTCATAACTAGCTTTGGAGGATTTTATGAGGGATCTCATCTTCTTACTCATGCTGACCAGGGAGTTCCTCCAGTCATGGGATTTTACTCTTTTTTGCAACAGTTTCTTTCTTCTGTTGTAGAGTTTGTTTATGGCAGAGGACCACCAGATTGGCTTCCTTTTTTTGGAGGATAGCATCTTGGTTCTGATAGGGATAGCATGATCCATGCACTCGTGTAAGTGCTTATAAAGTGCATTTGTGTAGGATTCAGCAGTCATACCTCTATTGTCCATCTGCATGGGTGTCATGAAGTTTGCCACTTCTGTCTTAAGAAGTGTGAAGTTGGCTTTGGAGAAGTTTTTTATGGTGGTTTCCCTAATGGGGGTGGGATGTGGATGTCTAGGGTGATTAGCTTGTGGTCGGTTCTGACCAATGAGGAACAATGAGAATAGCAGTAGGGAGAATATCTATAAGTACTAGACTAGCTGCTCTTGTACATCATTTTAAGCCTAGCCAGTTTCCCCTTAATGAGAATCAAACCCTGAACTTTTTGCTTGTGAGGTAAACAACTTAACCATTATGCCAACCCCCAATCCCCAATCACCCAGTATTGTTCTCCCTACTGCTATTCTCATTGTTTCTCAAAATGCACACAACATTCATTTGTTTTCTCCCCAGAATCTACCATAATTTTCCTACCCTTTCCTTGAAAATAAGGCAAGAATCATATCCCACTCATTTTATCTTAGGTTGATAATATACTTTACACAGGTCTCCTTTCTGCCTTGTAAAAAAAAAAAAAGTGCTTTAGTAAAATTGTACCTTGAAACTTATACCATCTCTCTCTCTTGACTTCGGAGAGCTTACAGGTCTACATTTTGAGACAACCTGCTAGGTCACCTAAAAATAAGTCTACTGCTGCACCAGTTTTATTGACAAAAGGTTCAAATCATAAACCTTTCAATGACAACCAAACATACAAATAAACTGATGCTCCCTTTTAACACTCAAGTGGGACTAACTTTTTATGATTCTTAAACATGTTAACAGTATATTACAATATAGTATTTTATTACTTTGTCAGGTATGTCAAAATTTCTAAATAGTACTTCATTATGAGGGTAATTTCAAAGATAACAAAACTATTAACCATCTTCATATCACACACTTTGTGCATGACTAAAAACATCAAATAGCTAAACATTTTAATGTTCCATGCCAACATATTTCCAGATCATCGTATGTGCTTTGTATGTTACCATCATGATGATTGAAAATGGACCACAGGCTTGTTGCCAGCCTGGTTAACAAATATAAATAAAACAATGTCCACTCCCTTTTCCACAGTGTTCATTAAAACCTTCTCTTCTTGCTTCTGACCTCTTTTGGTACTTTATGCCATTATATTTAGAGTTGTCTCTTCAACCTCGGGACTACATCTTTTTATTCTCCATGTCAGAATTATTTGTCTTACTGCTGTTTCCTTTAGAAGTTCCCAACATTCTTTTTTCCCCAGTCAGATCTTTGGCATTCCCAGACCACCTTAAACACTCTACTTGAAAGAAAAAAAACTTCCCCAAAACATATGTACACTAAATTATTTGTGTGTGTGTGTGTGTGTGTGTGTGTGTGTGAGAGAGAGTGTATGTCTGTTTTTTTTGGTTGTGAAAATCATAATTTTGAATGTCCATTTCTACTGTTCACTCTTTTTATTCACCCTTTTCTTTCAGCTTATTACATTGTTGAATGTCACAAATATTGCCATGTTACATAGTATAGTTGCAGAATATGATTTACTTTAGGGGCAATTCCATATTTGTAACAGCATGGAGAATACACATAACTATATAGTTAATCATTTCCACACACGACAGAATTCTACCACATATAGCTAAACGCAGTTGAAACAAAAGTGATCTAACACACACCAAACATAACTAAAAAAATAATTTTTCCAGGGGCAGGCCCACATGCATTCCCCTAACTTATCAATTGCACAACTGCAGTACAGTACAAAACCAGAAAACACTGAAATTGCTTTACCATTTCACACAATACAACATAGTATGCTAAAGCAAACTGCAAAATAACTAACAAATCTATAAGAAAGCTATCCCCAGCAACCGCAAAATTATAAGCATTTCTTATTATCAGAGTTGTAGGTGGTAGTATATAGTGCAGGATAGCAATAAAGTGTTAGATAAGTTTTTACACTATTAATGCTTAGATTAAGTGATAGATCAGTTGAAGGTAACCCATATATCAATCTATCAATCTATGTATAAAATATGCATGCAATCATACTCTGTAAAAGGCTTAATTTATAATATCTGCACATATTTTAACTACTATCTAACTACTGTCAAATTACAAGTTTGAATTTCATTTAAAATTGTATCCTAAGGATCATTTCCTGTCTGGCTATTTTTCGTGTAGTCCCTTAAGCCATTTCCATTCTGTTTACCATACTCGTACTGAAATATTTTGATACTCATTCTATATAAAAGATGAGAAAAAATATTTCTTAAAAGTTGCCTTTCAACTAAATTATTTTTAGACACACACTTGCAGGTAACCTCATGCTTAAGACACTGAACACAAATCAGACAGACATTAATTTTCACTTAAAAAAATGCTAATGTATCAAATAATGTTGACCTTTTGGCTTCTTTACAATCAAGCCTAGCCAAGTATTTAAAAGCCACATAGCTATGTGCGCCCCTTGAGCCATAGGTTCAAAACCTCATAGCATTTTTTTCTTGAGAGCCTTCTCTATTCTCTAGGCTTTTAAAATGTCAGCTTATTGGACTTCCATTTCTGGCTTTTCTCAGTGTAACATCAAGCTACACTCACTCCAGAGTCATATATTTTAATTTAGTGACACTGTTGCTGTCTAGCTAACTAAAAGCAGTTTGGTGTTTTGATTTTGTCCTGCTTTTGTCTCTGAATCGGTATGCTGCCGGTGAAGCCAAGAGTCAAATAAGAAAAGTACCGGCAATCTGAGACTGCAGATCTTCAAGCACCTAAATGGCAGAACACATGGATGCTTCTGTGAATAAACTGAACCATAGTGATGACCTGCAACCCTTTTAGCCCAAAACAATGTGACATCTCAGCATTTTCAGCATCTAATAAAAGCAACTAAAAATCTAACCTTGTTTATGGAAGCATTTCAAAGTAATATGCAAAGTCAAGTTCAGGAAATTAAAGGGGCAGTCACAAAGGGTTCTAAACACACAGCTCATCTTGAACAAATGACCACAACCTGCAGCTTTAGCTAGAAGAGTTTGAACATCAAATATCTTTTCTGCTAGACTTTACTTTGAAGCCTCAAGACAGTCTAGATGAGTAAGAGAATTGTGGAAATTGAAACAGTATCTAATTTTTGGTTTGCAAGAAGGAACAGAGCAAAGCAATATGCTCCAGTTCATACAGTCATGGATACTCCAACAAAGTGCCTCAAAGTAGGATTTCCAGACAATACAAATATGTTTCTGAATTTGGAGGAGGTTTTACAGCATTTTAAAGACAGTGCTCAAATAACTTTACTTGAGAATATAGATTGGGTGGGCATAGCTGCCAAATGGGCATGTTCTTCAATTAATGCATCAACCACTTCTCCAGGTCCTAAAAGATCCAAACAAGAGGAAGATAACAATGCTTCATTGGATTTAATCAATTGGAAGTGGACATATTTGTATTATTTTTTCCTTCCAGATCTTCATATGATTAGAGATAGCAATAGTAAGGATTATACTAGACCATTTAATTCTTGATTTTGTTAATGTTTTTTTATATAGTTACTAGTACCAATGCATGTATACACACACACACACACACACATGCACATATGTGTATATATATATATATATATATATATATATATATATATATATGTGTGTGTGTGTGTGTGTATATATATATATATATATATATATATATATATATATATATATATATATATATATATATATATGGTTACCTATCAAAACATCTACTCCTCATAAGATCTAAAATGAAAACATCAAGACCATAACATCTAAACTTCAAAACATGTAAATGTCATAACATCGAATCTCAAAACATTGAAAACTACAAAGCAACTATAAGTAACATCCCACACACCGTTTACTACGTTTCTGTAGGGAGGCAAGCCCCCTGCACCCCCCCATAGATTAAATATACCAACTCCAAGATTGCACTACAGTGGGGGAAAAGTTAATTTCCTAACCCCACTGTAGTGCGATCTCATAGTTGGTATATTTAATTTACGGGGGGTGTGGGGGCAGAGCCCCTCACTTGGGGAGGTGCAGGGGGGCTTCACCCCGGCAGAAACATTGTAAACAGTGTGTGGGATGTTATTTATAGTTGCTTTGCAGTTTTCAATGTTTTGAGATTTGATGTTATGACTTTTAGATGTTTTGAAGTTTAGATGTTATGGTCTTTATGTTTTGAGTTTAGATGTTATGACCATTCGATGTTTCGATAGGTGACCATATATATCTATCTATATTTATATATATATATATATATATATATATATATGTATATATATATATATATATATATATATATATATATATATATATATATATATATACACACAACAATGTTAAGACTTTTGAGCATTGTGAGATATGCAGCTGACATGTCACACTCAAATATCCCCCTCTTGCACAGTATTGCAGTGGGCAGAGACAGGGGGATAATTGGACCCCACAAAAACCTTGGATGTCACTCCGCTTGAATATATATATAGTTTTTGTTATTTCTATAGCTAGTGTTTGTTACAGGTTAAATGTGCTTTCTGTTCAGTTAATTAGCATAAGCACTTTACTATACTATTTTCTGTATTTCAATAGTGTGATTCACCGCTCATCAAGGAGGTCATGCTTTGGTTATTAGGAGCTGGTTTATCCCTAAGAATAATGCAAGGATGATCAGGGAGATTCCATACTTAATCGCTAGTTTATCCCAGCTAAGTTATTAAGTATTAATGTCAGTGGTATTAAGTTTCCTATAAAGCATGTTAGGTTGTCCACTTGGGCTAGATTCATATTTCAGACCTGTTGGCCTTGCAAGAAAGTACAGAGTTGGGGTTATGAGTTGCTAATTTCTTCTTTGCACCCAAATGCCAAACATAAGGGAACAGCAATATTTATGAGGAAGGGATGTAATGAGCTCTGATTTCTAGGAACATTTTCTCTTTCAGGGAAGTTGTTGCAGGTATAACTGTCCATGCAACACGCAGAGTTTTAAGTTTCGTTAATATCTACTTTCACCCTACTCTAACTTCAAGAGATTCTCATCAGATTTTAGCTTACATTCAAGATAAAATTAAAAGGCAATTAATTTTGCTGGGGTATTTCAATTGTTTAGGAAGTCAAATGGATACATTCTCTTAGTCAGTTAATATATCCCCCCTTGGAAAATTCCTCAAATCTTGGACTTCAGATATAGCATTAATTGACCTGGGGTTATACAGTAGCCCAGCTCATCTCTGTTTTCACTCACTATTCAACTAAACATAAGATGTTCAGTTGTACTGAGAGGGTATACATATAGATGAAGATTTAATAGAATTGCTACCAATATATGATGTAGTCAAATGGACATACTCAGATCACAGTGCTATACTAGTGAAGTTCTCCAATTTAATCCCTCTCTTTCCTAAAGTCTGGAGGTTATACCCTTTCTATACTAAACAACTGGAGTTTTTTTCTCAGCTCCCTGCAGCCATTTAGGAATTCCTACAGGAACATGAGCCTGGTGACTATCAGCGTATCATCTATGGGAGGCATATAAAGGTTTTCTATGTGCTAACATAAGAGGGTGGGCCAATGATCTGTGGAAGACCTGGAATAAGGAGCAAGTTCAGTATAAAGAACTAACTAATATTAATTCTAGACATAGATCACAGGTACATCATGCTCAGCTATTTGAGACAAAAAAGGAGATACAAGACATTCTTAATAAAAAAAAAACAGAAATGGCCCTTGATGCTCTTAGGTTGCAATATTATGAGATCACACCTCAGTATCTACATGGCTAGCAGTAAAAAGCAAAGTTAGATCTAGAAGATCAACCTCAGGCTCCCTCAGGATCCTACATCCTGTGACTTGAGCAGATACAATGGAAGTTTTTAAGAACTTCTATCAAAACATCTTTGGAGAAACTGTACCAGACCAGAGGGAAGTTAATCCCACTTTTCTTTATCCACTTTGACACCCAAACAATCTGATTCTCTCCAAAGTCTGTGACTAAATCAAACATTCTATTAATTATCAAATGTCTGAAATTAAACAAAGTACTATGACCAGATGGTCTTCCCACAGAAATCTATAAAGCCATGTCTCCTTGTGCACTGGGTATGTTTTGGGAAGCATGCATGCCCTTAACAGATGAGATGCAAATCCCTCCATATTGGAAATACTCCTTGGTAGTCACTGTATTGAAACCAGAAAAAAAACATCCAAGTCAGAGCACTATTGGCCAATTTTTCTTTTAAATGTAGATTGTAAGATATTTACAGGGGTATGGTCTTTGAGGGTGGTCTCTTTGCTTTCTTCTGTAATTCATCCAGATCAGATTGGTTTCATCAAAGGAAGGTTTTCGTGGCAGAATATCATGAGGGTTGCTCAGTGGATGGAGTGACAGAAGATCAAGAATGTTCTATCGGGGGTGCTTTGCACAGACCCCCAAAAAGGTTTTGACACAGCTAGTTGGCAACATTTATATAAAGTACTGGAGAAATTTACATTACCTTCATATTTCATAAACTTAGATCACACTCTTTATGAAGGCTCTTCAGCAGCTGTGAAGGTGGGACTTTATGTATCCAAACCATTCTCCATAATTACAGGAGTAAAACTTGGATGCCCATAGGCTCCGCTTCTTTTTTTATTAGACATAGAACCACTAGCAATTCTTCTAAGGGAAGAATTACAAATCCTTGAAGGTGAAAGTATCAACCTTTCTCTCTGTAGCAGGGTCTTAATATTTGCTGATGATATGTTAATGTTATTGAACAGCCCTCAGTAAGCTCTGTCTTTAGTTTGGTATCTCTCAGTTGATTGATACCTCATTTGGGGTTATAAAGTCAAGTCTACAAAATCTACTTTATTCTTATTTAATACATCACTAGCATCAATGCAACTAGGTGACTACAAATTTACTGTTAATGCCCCTCATTTCACATGTTTGGGTATCCTGTTAGATCCTGCCTCTTTAGTTACATGTGATTTAATCAGACAAAAATTTTGATAATTAATTGATCATGGTCTATCTCTTCTGACATTACATTACTTTAAATTAAGATAATATTATGTCCTAAATTATTTTATATTATTCAAAATTTACCATTATATTTTGAGATAGGAACTATTAAGAGGTGAGACAAACATATTTTAAAATTCCTTTGGTCACCTTTTGTTCATATGGATCTATTGTCTTATTATTATTGTTTCCAAGAAAAAGGCACAGTTAGACTGCCCTCTTTATAAATAGCCTCTTATGCTAACTTATCACATTATTTTAGAGTAATATTTTCTTGTGGAATCCCACTGACATGGCTAGCAATGTTTCAGGGGGTCATTCTTCTCTTTCTTCAGTCAATCTCCATTAAAAGTGTCTCTGTTATGGAGAAAAAAAACAATACTTGCTACCATACACCACAGCTAAGGTGATATGCGATAAAAAAATCTTTGAATGGAGCTTCACAATACTTGAACACAATATATGGGGGTGCTGCAAAGGTATTGTCTGGTATCTTGTAGGGGAAATTAGTAACCTTTTTACTTATTTCTTTCTTTTGAGGCACATCCTCTTTTTAATAATATCCACTCTTCTTTTGCATGATCAATATGGTTGCAAAAGAGTCTTGTGTGATCCTTCCAGTTTCCTGCTCTCACAGGCTGGAAACCTTTTACTACTTTAGCAAATGACCCATGACTACCACACAATCACCTCTTTTTCTTTAACAGTTAACCTCCATATTGGGAGCAAGTTTTGGCTCTTCCCCCTTTAATAAATTGCTTCTAGCCAAATGAGATTGAAATATCCTCATCAGCATGAGCATTTCAGATTTATATATAGCCATGCTCCCAATCTATTATCAACCAGCTGAACATTTTAAATTGGAGTATTACAAATGTTGGGGGGAGGTGGTAGATGGACATTACCTAATAAAATCTTTTAAGATCATGTGGGAACTTTCCCACTCCCCTAACATGACCAGTTCTTTATTTATTTATTGTATCATTGGGGTCAAAATAGTGCCTGCAATGCTTCACATGTCATGGGGAAGCAAAAACATTATATTGGCCACATATTATCTGAGAATGTTATCAATTACACCTGTTTTGTGAAGCTTTCTGGTCACAAGTAGAGAAGATACAGCCCTTAACTCAAAACCAGAAAAGACATATAGTATTGTTAGGCTATTTGGAAGAACAAGGATCCCAGAACTCCCTTCAAATTCTTTTATTAACTGCAAAAAAAGTCTATAACCCATAATTGGAAAGATACCACCCCCCCCCCCCCAAAGCCAAGTGTTGGCAGATATTTCAGGAGATATATTTTATGGAATTAAATATAGATAAAAGAAAGAATAAAGACCTGCTTTTTCAGACTAAGTGGGGAGAAATCATGGAAGTGTTAGACCTTTCTTAAAACTATGAGTTAGATAGTGTTTTACCAGAGGTTTTCAGAATTATCAATATATTATGTACGGATTATATAGCATCTCTTGATTTTGCTAGGTCTTAAGCACAGCCATATCATAAAAGTAGTGCTAATTTTCATAGTGGAGATCCAGCTCTTACGAAACCATGAATGATGCTGATTTTAGTGAATCAACTAAACTGTTTTCTTCTTAACTTCTTTCTTACTTATTAGAAGCTTACTTTATCTTTTTTCAATTTTGAATCAAATAATACAACAACATTCACTCTTAATACTTAAACAACAAATGTATACAAATTGTATATCACCGTTCATTCAATGATTTTTGATTGATAAGACATGTTTATCTAATTGTTTTATAACATTATTTGATGCTTATAATGAAGATTGTTATGCATATTGAATATTTTCTGTTAATGATATCATGTTACAAGTGAAAATAAAATAATAGAATAAAAAAAAATAAAATGCCAACTTATTTAGAGTAATAATAATAATAATAATAATAATAATAATAATAATAGTAACAGACAGCAGTAAAACATTTTATTTAAAATAACACCGCAGTCCTGAAAAATGTCGGGGTTATAACAGAGCTTAAAAAGCAAGCTTTATATGCAGCATAAATTAATTCCAATAAAACAATTAATATCAATAAACCAATTAAAGCACATTAAAGCTTTCTGGTTAAAATTAATATAATAATATTAAGACCCTATAGTCTTGATGTAGTAGACTTCATAATTATTTGTGCTTCCTCTCTAATGTATTTTAACTATACTTATATCACATTTGGAAGTACCTGTAGTTATCTGACAAAGAACAATAGTTTTAAGCACTCAGTCTTGCCTTTAAGATATTTTCTAAAATGCACAGAAACCATACTATATTCCACTTTGTTTCCAATATTACTAATAGGTTCACAAGCTATTGATCTATGGATCTTAAGAAGCATAGCCTTGCATTCCCAAGGCAATTATCAGCCTTTATATTCTGCAATACAAATATCCAAAGGTGGGCAGAACAGGTATATGTTGGGGTAATTACATGTTTCTCTGTTCATGAGGGGCAGTGGTGCTAAAGTGGGGGTGAATTTGTGGATACCCACCCATTCATCCAAATTATGTTTGAAAAGAGTAAGGGAAGCACTGTTTATGCAGACTAGAAGATAGTGTCATAGGGGTGCTATTCTCTGTAATACATACTTATCCTGACAGCATATTCTAGTCATTTTGCAAAAAGATTTAGGCCCCTCGAGCGGGTGTTTATGATATCACCGGATTTGTGAATGCGTAACAGGTTTGACATAATAGGGTCTGTTGAAGAGCTATACGTAAGTTCGTAAGTTCACCTCTCAATCAGTTGTTTGACACTGAGAAGACAGACAAGGCATTCATACTGTCTGCACAGTGTATATGATTTATTCCCTTGATTTTTTTAGTGTGAGAATGTGTTGTGGTTGCTCCAGTTGTGACAAGCATTTGGATAACTGCATACTGAAAGGGGCATTTACTCAATGAGGGCTGAGTTCAATGAAACAAGTATGCCTTTGGATCCAGATGCCATACATTTAGATATAAGCTGTGCAAAAAAAACTTTCTTAAAACAGTTGATGTGTGATAATTGAAGGACAGCTCATTGTCAACATAGGTTCCCAGATCTCTAACTATGATATCAATTTTCAGACAGGTTTTGTCATTGTAATATCTACAAAGGGTGTCACACTTGCCAAAGAATACAATTATACATTTCTTGGCAGTAAGTTTTAGTCCATGGTTTTTACACTATTTGTTTGTGACAGACCCCCTTGTAGGATGCTGGTGTCCTCTTAGGAGTTTACCATAGCACCAAGTTTGCATTCATCTGCAAACGTGGTCAGCCAAAATTCCTTAACATCCACTTTCACTTCTGAGAAGTAAAGGAAGGAATCCTAGGGCACTCTTCTAGTGACAAGTCTTCTGGTAGAGGTAAAGTCACACACCTTTAATTTCTGGGTTCAATATTTAAGACAGTTTGTTATCCAATGAGTTATGTACAGGGTTAACATTTATCTGGGACAGTCTATCTATGATAACTAAGGGTAGGATGGTGTTGAATGCCTTTACAGGGTCCAGATATGCAGTATGCACTGATTTGTTCTCATACATTTCCCTCAGTGGATTTTTCAAAGTAATTTACTAGATTAAGTATGCAGGACTTCCCTTTTGAGAATCTGAAATGGGTGGGCTCAAGAGTCTGTGGGCTACCTTTATCTCTGTTTTTTTTTAATTCCATAATGATCCTTTCCTTAGCCTTATAGATAAGACTATTAAGGCTTATGGGTCTATAATTACTTGGGTTCATTGATGCTCTATCTTTGTGCAAGGGAATGACTGCTGCTGTCTTCCATTCATCCGTCACAAAGTCTGTTGTGAGGCTAATACTGAATGGCCTCTGTACAGGGACTGACAAGTCATGTTTATAGATAGCTAGTAGTCACCCTGGAATGTTATCTGGCCCCATCTTAATGCATACACTACTTTATCTCAGTTATAGTAATATCCGCCCACGGTCGTAAAAAGTTTAAACTTAACAAGTGTTATATCCTTAGTCCCATATTTACAACTAATACATTCATTATATTGGTAAGACCTACTGTCTTGAAATTTCAAAACAGTAATTTCCAAAGGCATAGTAGAACTCCTATGGACTTAATAATCTGAAATGCTTTTACCCCTTTCATAAGAAAAAAGGTACATTTGTATAACTTCCCATGTTAAGGGGACTTCTGGTATGGCACTGCACTGAGAATCAGCTTGACTGCCAATCTCTGCTGAAAAAAATAATAATAAGGTGCAAAGATAGTGAAGTGTCACTTAATTAAGGGCAGTAGAAACTCAGGCAACCCCCCTGGAAGATGAACATTGACAAAAACAGGAAGGGAAAGTCAGTGCAGAAAGGAGGAAAGCAACAAATATCACCTTTTGCAGAAACAGAAACATAAGGGCAGGAGCTGGTTACATTTGAAGCAATCTAGCACAATCTGGTGGAGATTAAATATTCAGAACAAAAAAACTTCATAAAACAAAAGAAAAGGGTAGTACACATGATACATGGCCTGAATGAGCACAGAACAATGTTACATAAGATGATGGTGGAAAATGAAGAAATAAATATGTGAGCAGAGGACGTGCTAGATTGCTTGGAGACAGATTGTGTAGCTGCAGTTAAATGGCTGCTAAGCAAATGGACTGGTATGCTTTAAGATCAAATACTGTTCGAGAGTACACACAGGATGGCATGGTAGCTTTTCGCAGAATGAGCAAGTAATTGCAATGTTTCAGTCCTTTGCACTAAAAATAGGATTTTGATGAACAGTGGAAACATGGCAAGCAAATACAAATAGGAGGGAGAGTATGATCTTTTTTTAATCAAAACATTTCCTATGAAACACTTGGGAAAGAAGTGACTTCATCTTATTGAAGACAGCATACAGGGAGAGGAATGAAAATACAAGACTTTTGTATCTAGCAACCTTATGCATTTTTCTCCGTTAAGAGTGAAGTCCTTCAATGACTGATCGGAAGCAATGGATTTCTTATCCATCCATAGGAAGATGCTTTGAAATACAGAGGGACATGTCAATATGGGGCAGCTGGAGAAGGAACAGGTCAAGAAGAGCTGCTGAAATGGGGCTACAGGATACTTCTCACTATTTAGGTGCAGCAGAAGCTAAGAGAAAAGGCTGAAGCAATCAAACTGAAGAGGAAAAGACTGCATGGCTTCAGTGAGGAAATGAAAGACTAAAGTACAATAAGCTTGTAAGACAGAAAGGTAGATTAAATGATGGACATTGTTCTGGGCATGAATGACATTCAGCCTCCTGCAGTCCACTGTTGGGCACCGAAATGTCATGGCAGTAAAGAATAAGTGAAACAGTTAATTGGATATTAAGACCTTCAAAGTATGTATATAGACTGCTATGTATGAGCTTGATATTGTGTAAAGTTCACTGTAGTGAACCAGTTGGAGATAATACGGTAGACAAGAAAGGGGAGATGGAGAAGGGGAGAAGAGGACAATGTGGCAGAGCTAGAAGGAAGATGTCTTCAAATGGAAAGTTGTCAAGAAGGGCAGATGAAAAAAGTGTTTTCTTTAAATAAGAGAGGGATAGAAAAAAATAATAATAGAGACAAGCAGTATGCTGATAGTACTAAAAACTTCTCTGAAGGCAGAGATAAAAGAGGAGAGGAATATAAACAGAAAAGGAGTAACGTAAATGGATGGCATCAAAACAAACAAAAAGATGAGCAAACATTTGTAGAGAAGGAGAAGAATTAACAGAGGCACACATAGGAAGAGTGGTGGAGTGAGCAGACAGAAACCGACTGATTGCAATGTCATGGTTATGACAGACAGAGGAGCTGAAGCACGGGTAAAACCTTTCACACACACCCGGAAGCAGAAGCGTCATTATATAAATATGTATATAATTCTTGGGGGGGGGGGCAGAATCCACATAGAGCCATGGTATGGATAGGGGAGAAGGAATAGCAAAGGCTAGAATTAATAGGAAGACAAGGGATTACTGACAACAGTTTTCAAGGTACAAAGGGAAAAGGTAACAGGAAGTGGTGAGAATGAGCTGCAATGATAGGTGATATGGAGGAAGATGGGAGAAAGAAGAACAAACTATGGAGATGGTGAACAAAAGAAAAATACATCTCTGGCCACAAATAACGACAGGAAATATTGAACATTTGGAGTTCAGTTTTCAAGAGTCACTAGAACGGGAGTACCAAGGGGTGAATAACAGATGGAATAATGTAAGGAGAAGAATAGGAAGTGAGAAGGAACTTCCACAGCTGATGCAAGAGACAGACACATACCTCTCTACTTCTTAGTGCGAGAAATCTGGGCAAAATAATATGGGGGGAGTAAAAAGTCTCAAAAATAAAGGCACATTTTAAATATTGCTTTTATAAACTTAGAAAGTTGCTAGAATAACAGGATTTTTGTTAGCATGAATTTTCTGAAGTATAGGAAGTCTGAAACAAAAACGTATGTCATTATATAGTGACTTCAAGCCTCACTGAGTTGCCAGAAGTTCACAAATTGTATGAGGCATAGTCCAAAAATATGAAGCAAACATCTGGACATTTTGTGGAAATCTGAGCAGTTGAGAGGTATGAACAGACATGAGAAGGAGTCAAGGAAGAGCAGCAAAAATATTATTAAAGTTAGGGGGAAAATGGCTGTCAGAAGGGATCAGAATAGAGAAAGGGGAAACAATAAATATACCAAACTATGTGTCGAAAGCACAGGGATTTAAAATATTTGCCTGGAAGTGCCTGCACCAACTTCTTTCCACCCTGGACAGATTAGGCAGGACTTACAGGAGTGGATAGTACATGCTGGAGATATCAGAAGGAAAGGGGTATATGGATACATATATTTTGAAGTTGTAGAAGTTGAATAACTTTAAAAAGAGATGAAATCAATAATGCAGAGGAAACTTGAGCATATAAGGGAACCATCACTAAATGTTTTTATTTTTGGGTATGTGAGGGCAATCCCAACAGAGGTGAATGAGTTAAGAGTGATTCTTATGACAACTGGGGAGAAAATAATAACAGGGAAATAAAAGAAAGATGAGCCCCAACAGGAAGATATGTAGAAGAAAATTAGCAAATGGAGAGGTGAATGCAGAGGAAGAAATAAACACAGAAGAAAATAGAACAAGACGATAACAGATAAAGAGGGCAAAAGATGGAAGAAAGTACTCAGATACAAGCAAATTAGCAGGAGAAAGGAAGACCCTTGGTGGGCGGAGAAAGCCTGTAAAGAGTTTCCAATAACGATGAGTAAAGTGAAGTTTGTAAATAAGTGAAGGTTAAACATATTCCAGGAAAAGAATTAAAAGACAGGAGTGGAAGGCTCAGGGGGTGAAAACAACGCCCGGTTCAGAGGAGAAAAGTGTATAATAGAGAAGTGAGAAACCTATTAAGTATTAGACACACAGGGATTAATAAAAGTAACCTCAGCAAGGAAATTAAGCACCTCAGACTTAGAAACAAAGAATATTTTGGAAGAGAAAAGGGACATCCTGACTAAGTCTCTTTTGAAAGATGGCTTGGACTTTACTGGTAGATGGAAGCATGCGCAGCTGAGCAAAACCACTTTGATAAGATATAGTAGCATTGGCCCGTTGACATGATGCTATTACCAGGCTTTATTTTTCTGCTATGTCTGCTGCATTCATTCAAAATTTAAAGTGGAAGCCTAGTATTTTTAAGGTGTTACAATAGTTAAATTATATAATAAACAAAGATACATTTGTGTTAAGAAAAAAAGATAAATATTCAGAATATGCTCTGGTTGCAGTCTGAACTACCTGTATAATGGCACGTGGATTAGAAAACTGAGTAGATAGCCACTACAGCAACCATTTAAGGTGCACCATGTATGAGGATTATGCAGATAAGCTGAACCACATGATAAATCTGAAATAAAAAGTTATGTGTTTAAAAAAAGAAATATACTTTTAAGATAGCCATCATTCCTATAATACCCCAATCCTTTTTAAAAATCTTTTTCATGTTCAGTTACATGATGTAGCACATTTCTATTCTAGTTTAGCTATTTTTCAAATACACACATTTCTTAACTTGGGAGCTTAAGATATTGCAGGCTTTCCAATAGACCCCCTCTAACATAATCTACACAATATTTAATATGCAGAAAGCTGGAAGTAATATTAGTTGCTTCCATCTAGTAATCTAACCAACTATATCCAAGACATTGGGCTCAAGAATTTATATTGTATGAAGTGAATGAAAAAGTGTACCATAAGCAAAAGTAGATTTATCCAGTTTCCTAAATAATCTAGTATCAATAACACAACAAAAATACTTATTTATGGTCTTCTTGCTTTTCTGGGTCACTTTGGTTCCATGGAACACTCACAGTTTTATCTGGTGTCTCTCCTACTGACCTGTGCCCTTCTTTAGCATTCTTTACAAATTCGTCTGTGTCCAAAGAACAGACTTTCTATACCCATCCCTATTAAGACTACCGAGGATCTTTTTCAACTGTAATACTGTAAAATTTTTACAGGAACCATATTAAAAGCTGTAAATGATTTTTTTCAACTTTACATTTCAGTGAGTTATCATGTTATCCTGACATTGGTCCACTGCTACATTTCTGTCCCTCTATTTGTGTATGCCATAGGACATGTTTTTATTTAACACTCTTTCCTTGACTAGCTTATTTACATTATTTTGAATATTTTAAACATTTGCATAGCATGCTGCCTCCTTCTAGTGCATTTCCATGCCTATCTCATGGCACTAGTCACAGCTAAATTGATGCATTCTTCCCAACCCATTATGATTCAGCACTAGATTTCCTGTTTAGGGTATACATTAACAGACTATCCCCTCAGTTAACCCCTGAGGCTCAAGGATTTACCCTTCTGGAGAATGAGGTTTTATTACATGTCCTGACTGAATCAGGGTTAACATGTAATAAAACATGTTTATGAAATAGCAACAGAGAAAGAAACCAATGCACTATTTAAACATACTAAGGAATGTAAAAGTGCTACATATGGTATTTTGGTTCTGGAAAATATTAAATTTAATATTAGGGGCGGTCCATGGGAAGATACATTAGAATTTAAAGAAATGTGGTGGCAAGTAACGCTACAGGCGGACCATGCCCCTGGTTTGAATGATTTTATATCTATGAAACCACTACTAAAATTAAGAGCAACTAAACTCTGAAAAACTTCAGAAAATAGGGGAAAAAACACACAAAAAATTGGCCACCAGATGGCATTATATTGTATTGTACTACATATGTTGTTACAGAAGATGGTTCATGTACAAAGCACTTTATTTATTTAAATTGAAGCTTTTTTAAAATTTTCTCCCATCTTATTTGCTTTTAACAAAAGAATTTTTATCATTTTTATCATATTTATATACTATATTATTCATTTCTATGCATTTCATAATCTTTATTTATTAAAAGGCATTTTATTTCATATATTTTTAATGCAAAGTGAAACTAGATACATATTTTAAAGGTAATGTTTTCCTTTCTGGTAATATATATGTGTGTGTGTGTCTTTAAAACATTCAAATCAATCAGTTCATTCATTGGTTAATTATTTAATTGATTACGTTTAAATACAGGTTCTTTTTGATATTGTGTTTTATCTGATGAAGTCTACACAATAAGACAAAAACGCTGTGTTTAATTTGTAAGGCGTTTATGTTTTTAATGCTTGCGTGCGTGTACATATTTTTCTAATAAAGTGATTGTGGATGGTATTCTGATCCTGATTCTCTCATTTTTGCACCTTTGGATTTTTTATTGTTTGGATTTTGGTGCAATATCCACTATTCAGTTCTGGTTGTTGTGACTTTTCGTGGAAGAGAGATGGATTTGTTTTCGCCATCGGAAGTAAGGGGGTCGGACGAATCAGGTCAAACTCATAAACTCATTGGACAACTAACTGAATTGATTCACCTGTTGACTCCCCTTAGCCAATCGCTAGTGAAGAGTTATGGGAATATGGCTCAGCATCATGGAGTAGGAAATGGTGGTTCAACAAGGCAGGACGAACAAGCGAGGGAGCTTATAGGCGTTCCTGAAGACGTCGGCGAACTCGATCAGTTTCATAGTCCTACCTTTGATCTGGCTAGCATGCCAAAAATCCTTCAGAAAGGTGGTAATGGAACTAAAATTAATGGAAATGGATACGCTGGAAGGGGACTGAAGAAAACAGATGCTGGAGCCAATCCCACAGGTACTGTACACGCTCACAATGTTAAAGAAATTAAGGACTGGCTACAAGTTAAATATTCATTTAAAACTAAAACGAACCTTGATAAGCAATATGCGACTGGTGTTTCCTACCGTTCTAAATTGGATGATTTGTACAAAATGATGTACAAATACAGAACATATACGATAGAAAATTAATATCTGAACGAATGTACTTTAAGGGAAATTGTGCCCAAGGGACTTCGGGTGTACAAATTTCCTAATAATGTACAGTATGATTCTGACTTTTACAAAGTGCTTGTTGAAATATTTAACAAGTGTGGTTTAGATATGTTGCGATTAATGATCAGAGAAAATGTAAGATGTCAGGAATTATTACAAAAAAAATTGATTGGATAGATCAGCAAATTAAATCAGATTTAATATTTAGCATTGAGGAAGAAAAGGCTAAATATTTTGGCCTAAGGGAAGAGATTGACAAAAAATGTAATGAACTGGTTAATAGGAAAATGAACAAATTGGAAAGGGATATAAGGGACTATGATAGTAAAACTTGTTACCCAAAACCTAGATTTCAGTATAACAAATACAATGGATATAACAAGGTAACATCCCTTGATGAAAATGAAAATGACAGGCATGATAACATTGGTTATGGTGGTTGTCAGGACTATGAGAGAGAATACCCACCTTTACATAGGTCGGAGAGATTGAATAACAAAAGGGGTCAACAGGACACAAATTTTCAGATGAGAGGAGGGAGAAGGGGGAAGGGGAGGTATTAAGAGAGCACCACCCAGCCCACCCCTCTGTAAGTGAAATTTTGACTAATGGAAATAAAAATGTATGTAATAATTTTACTATATACAATTTTAGCAACACAATAATTAAGAAGGAACACTTCTCATTACTTTCCAAAGGTTTCAAATTCATTCCCTATAAAAAAGGAGATATTACCAGGAGCCTGTTAGATATTAAGATGTTTTTAAGAAAATTAAATCTAAACATTTTATTGCCAAAAGACCAGGATACAGCCAAGAGTGAATTAAAATGAAAAAGCACCTTTAAACCACCCTTACACCCCCAACTGAGAAACTTAGAAAGAGTTTTGGAGTTGGAAATAAGGAAAAAGCAGGACAACATGTTTTTTAAGGGGAACCTCAATAAGAAAGAGAAAGAAATATTGTACCAGTTGAAAGGGGATAAAAACCTAAGGGTTATGAAACCAGATAAGGGGTGTGGGGTGGTATTAATGGAAACCATACTATATGAAAGTAAAATGCATTCTATATTATGGGACGATACAAGATATTCTAAGGTCTCAATAAATGAGATTAATATTGCATACAATAAAATAAATCTTAGCTTAAAAGAAATACTTTATGAAGGACTAATAGACAATAATACTTTTTTGTATTTAAAGATTGAGAAACCCAAAGTACCTGCTATCTTTGGGATACCTAAAATCCACAAATGTGAATGGGATCCACCTCTTAGACCAATTGTGTCAGCAGAAGGGTCCAAAACATACAGCTTGGCTAAATATGTTGATAAAAAACTCAAAAGTCTTTGGCTTAATAAAAATACAGTATTAAGAGACTCCTGGGATTTTCTAAGGGAAGTAACAGATGATTTATATCATGACAACCTTTTGTTCATAACCATAGACATTATTGATTTATTTTCTTCCATACCATACAAGGAAGGGATGAAAATGTTGGAAGAAATAGTTTATGAAGATATAACACTAACACATAATGAAAAATTAGTTTGTTTATGGTTAATGGAATTAATTTTAAAAAACAATTTTATATATTTTAATGAAGAATTTTATAAACAGATACAGGGGGTAGCGATGGGAGCAGCTTGTGCTCCCACCTACGCCAACTTGATACTTATTAAATGGGAGGAAAAATATATTTTTAATTCAGATTTTAAGGATTGTTGGACACTATACCGTAGATTTTTGGACAACATAGTAATTTTTTGGAAGAAGTGATTAATGGGAGACCAAATAAGTTTAAACCGATTAAAAATAGTAGAGATAATATGGATGTATTAAGCCAAGACGAGCAAGGTAAAAAATATGAGCAAGCTTTAATATTGGAATATAATGGGGTAAACAATTTTGTAAAACAGATATTCTTGAGAGAGTGGCAAAGATTTGTTTCCGTTACAGATTTAGAAAATCTTAGCGATACTTCACATAAGATTATTTACAAAAATTCGAATAATATTAAGAGTATTTTAGAAAACAGGTCTGGGAATATGACAAGTAAAAAGAGAATGGGTACCTATAAATGTGGCCGATGTAATCAATGTAAACACATCTTGAATGTGGAAAAATATTATTTAAAGAGTAGGAACAGATGGATATACAGTATGGAATATTATAACTGCGAAACCAAAGGGATTATTTATTTAGCCATCTGTAAAACATGTGGCTCTTTTTATGTGGGGAAATCTGAAAGGAAGCTAAAAAAGAGGATATATGAACATGTTTAGGAAATAGCAACAGAGAAAGAAACCAATGCACTATTTAAACATACCAAGGAATGTAAAAGTGCTATATATGTTTTTTTGGTTCTGGAAAATATTAAATTTAATATTAGGGGCGGTCCATGGGAAGATACATTAGAATTTAGAGAACTGTGGTGGCAAGTAATGCTACAGGCGGACCATGCCCCTGGTTTGAATGATTTTATATCTATCAAACCACTACTAAAATTAAGAGCAGCTAAACTCTGAAAACCTTCAGAAAATAGGGGAAAAAACACACAAAAAATTGGCCACCAGATGGCATTATATTGTATTGTATTACATATGTTGTTACAGAAGATGGTTCATGCACAAAGCACTTTATTTATTTAAATTGAAGCTTTTTTAAAATTTTCTCCCATCTTATTTGCTTTTAACAAAAGAATTTTTATCATTTTTATCATATTTATATACTATGTTATTCATTTCTATGCATTTCATAATCTTTATTTATTAAAAGGCATTTTATTTCATATATTTTTAATGCAAAGTGAAATTAGATACATATTTTAAAGGTAATGTTTTCCTTTCTGATAATATATATGTGTGTGTGTGTGTGTGTGTGTGTGTGTGTGTGTGTGTGTGTGTGTGTGTGTGTGTGTGTGTGTGTGTGTCTTTAAAACATTCAAATCAATCAGTTCATTCATTGGTTAATTATTTAATTGATTAAGTTTAAATACAGGTTCTTTTTGATATTGTGTTTTATCTGATGAAGTCTACACAATAAGACGAAAACGCTGTGTTTAATTTGTAAGGCGTTTATGTTTTTAACGCTTGCATGTGTGTATATATTTTTCTAATAAAGTCGATTGTGGATGGTATTCTGATCCTGATTCTCTCAATTTTGCACCTTTGGATTTTTTATTGAATCAGGGTTAATACTGGCCTAATAAGACAGGGAAGTGGACTATTGTGCTACTCCAGTGCTGCAGTGATATTGGATGAAGTGGCTCAAAATGAAGTCTTTTCTCCATTTTCTTTTCTTTGCTTTTTTGGAGCCACCGTAGATTATGTACAGACCATGGCAAGTTCCTGTTATGTCTCACCTCCACCTTAATACATGCTACTCACAGTCACTGCTGGTCATACCTCTCAACCTCTTACAGCAAGAAATCTGGACATAGCCATGAGTAAAAGTAGGACAAAGGCCCACAACTAGGACAATTTTTAAATATGGCTCTTAAAAAGATAGAATAGCAGGCTTTGCATTAGCATGAATTTTCTGAAGGATATGAACTGTGAAACTCAAATCTCTGCCATTATTTTCTAACTTCAATCTTTAATGATTTGCCACTAATTTGCCAGAAAACAACAATTTTATGAAAAACAGCCAAAAATATGAGGCAAAAATCTGGACATTTTGCAAAAATCTGTACAGTTGAGAGGTATGCTGCTGGTAGTCACAAGCAAAGTGTCTGAGTTGTGCTGCTACCTATGTCAGGGAAGGAGAGCTGAGAAAAGGTGCTTAATAATACATCTTCCTCTACCCCCACCAGCCTCCCAGCTGCATGGACTCATCACTAAACCCTAATCACTGGAGTCTCAGGCAGGAACAGAATCTCTGCACAAGTGGGTTAGCTTAGTAAATGTTTTTGTAGTCTTCTGCCCCCTTGCCAGGCCTGACACAAGCCTTTAGCTCTTATTTTCCAAATCACATTTGTGCATCTCTTTATGTTTACACATTTTGCACTGTCTTCATGCCACATTCTAGTTGCAAATCATTTAAACATATGGGACCAGAATATGAAGAAAGCGTCTGTGTATAAAAGTGGGTAACCATAGATGGTAATATGTGCGTTAATAGAATACTTAATTAAAATACAAAACCCTGTGTAAGGCAAACTCAAAGATCCAACCAAGCTGCAGCAAAAAAGTGCCCAAGGTTCAAACAAATATGTTTATTGAGCACTTTTGTTACAAAATACTATCACCACGGGACTTCATCTTTTTTGCTGCAACTTGGTTGGATCTTTGAGTTTGTCTAACACCAGGTTTTGTATTTTATTTAAGTTTCAGTTATCTTGGCATGTATTATTTTGTTTTTAGGTGTTTAACATTAACAGAATGCTTCCTGCAACAGCTAAGCATATCAGAAATGGAGGGAAAGAGGTTTGTCACTGTCACCGCTTGTGTGACACATTCTGTGAGTATGCTTGAAAATGTATTATACTACTAAGTAGAACTCTGTGACAGCATAGTCATACTCTTTGGTTTGTTTTGGTGCTTTGAAGCTAGAAATGAAGCAGTGAAGGAAAGGGCTGCATCGTATAATTAATCCAACATCCTGTAACAATTTGGAAACTGCATTGTAAACGAATAAATCTCCAGGCTGATAGGATGTCAGGTAGCTATAGTGCTGCATAACATAACATTACATAACCATAAGAAACACAAGGAGGTATTCAAAAACAAATATTATAATACTCAGCATTAGCAGAAACAGGGCAGTGAGTGGCCATGTGGTAGAAGGGCATTGATTCAGATACACATATAACTGTATCTTATGCACTTAACTGCATGACATGCAATGAATGTCAGCATGTTAATGAGTCATCACATATGCAAATGAAAAAAAAAAAATCAAACATGGCAGTGCAATTAAGAATTATACCAAATTAGTTTAATGATCTGTGGTGATCATCGTTTATATCATAATGTACATTTACAGAGAAAACAGAAGCCAAAAAAATGACCGGACGAGAGGAAGGGGAAAAGACACATTTCAAAGGGGAAGAGATGAAAGAACAAAATACTTCAGTACAGAGACGCACAGTCACTCGGTAAACAACATGTAGAAATTAATTGAGCTGTAGTTAATTTATAACATGACTGATGTAGATTTATTGCATTGAAACAAAAATTTACAATTTATATCTTCTTGAAATAATACATTGGTTGATGCTTTCTGAATTGAAGGTATTTGCAAGAAATTTGAACTTAAGGCTTTTATTTCAAAATAATGATAATATAAGTCAATTTTATAGGTGTTAAAGTGTGTTATACCTAATAGTCAACCTGTTATAATGACTTCTCAGAACATTTGTGAAAAACAAATATGTCATTTGTATAATTGACGAGGCACTTTCAAATATTTATTGAAAAATGAATTTAGTCTTTTGTTATGTTACATGATGATCCAGAAAATGTCTTTACATAATCTGATAAGGGTGGTGCCATAGTAGTAATGAATAGAGTTGATTATTAAAAATCAATGGAAAACTTCCTTAGTGAAATTACTGCTATTATTAAAACTTCCTTAGTGAGAATACTGCTATTATTAAAATTGAAAAGAATTTTATGAATAATGTTGTATGAAAAGCCATAATTTGCTTATAAAAAGTGTTAAAACTTAAGCAACAGTTATGTTACAAAGATCTGAATTGCAGGAAAGTTGGTTTTATTAGTAAAAAGAGGGGTACATTTCCTTGTTACCACTGCTCCTTGTTTTAAATATATATTAAGTGATGTTAATATTGTTCATCCGTTTAGTAAAAAAAACTGTATAAATTCACTTGTTTTGTAACATGTAAGTAGTGCACTTCTTGTTCTTGTGTTTATATAGGAAAATGTAATAGAAAGTTAAAAGAAAGAATGTCAGAGCACTTGTCAAATATTAGATGGAATATTACAAAACTCCCTTGCAAAACATGTGGGAGAAATAGGTGTGCAACATACTTTTAAGTTTAGAGTTATACCAAGGATTATACCTGAAGCAAGAGGGAGTGACATTATACTTAAAACAGAAACTGCAAAATATAATTGGATTGTTAGGTTGAATGCTGGCAAAAGACCTGGTTTGAAGTCTTCTGTCAGCATAAAACCACTGTTGAAAAAAGAAACATATGAACTTTTAAAAGGTATTGAATCTACTTTGGCTGAATTTGTAATACAATTTGCTATAGTATGTTACATGCATAATATAAACGACTTTTTTATACACTTATTTATTAAAGTTGTTTTGTTATATATATTTATATATTCTTATGTATACAACTTTAAAAGTATATATGGATTAGAATAAATAAATGATTGGTTACGTGAAATCATGTGATTGTTTTTTAAAGGGGCATGAGACTGATTTTTAAATAAGCATTGTGAAAGGGTGATAGCCTTCAAGCTTTGCTGATCCTAATAAATTTCTTTGTTGGTTTCATGTTTGGAGTTCCAGTTTTTATCATTGGATTTGCTGTATTTGATTGCTGTTGGGCTTCCTTATACAACCTCACTTTGTTGTTTTTGTTGTTTGTAATTGAATGCATCCACATTGATAGCAAGTCCCCACCTTCTGGTTTTTCACTTCAGCTGTCAAATGGTGTATTACATATGAGTGTATAGCGTATTATATTCAATGTGTATGGGCACTATCCAGACAGTGTTTCATATTAGGTGACTTTCCACAGGATCATCTAGCTGGTCAATGTAGACATTGTTAACTGCAGAGTCCTCAATATTAAACTATAGTAATCTCTAGATGGGATTAATTAACAAATAGTGATTTGTTACAGAACACCTTTTTTGTACCCTGATGACCACATAAGATTCTGTAATGTTTTAAATGATCTCCCTGTTATCAAAATCTCCCCTTATTTTGTGTGTTTTTAACTACCCTAAAATAAACTGTGACTCTTACACCTGCAATGTAGGATATGCCCAAAAATCCATAGACTTAAACAAAAACTCCCTGCAGCAACTGGCAAACAAACCTGTTAAATGACGTAGCTTTCTTGACCTGATTCTTACAAATATGACTGCCTCTTGCACTACTTCTATGGTATCTCTTGTTCCACGGAGTCTGAACATGAACATATGACCTTCTCCTTTAAACTCTAAAAGCCCTCTCAGCAAACCTGACTGAATTTAAAGACTACATGCATATTATCTTCACCCTACTGTATGATGAAATATCAAAATTCACTTATGAAAGCAGCACTCTTGACCTTGATACAGCACCAAGCTTCACTAAAGAATTCTGCATCCATTTAGAAAATCACATGGAGCTAGCAGTCCCTACCTAACCAAGTATCATGGGAAATTCAAAAATAAATCACCTGAGTGGTCCACCATTATAAGTAAACTCCTCAACAAAACATAGAAACTTCTTAAATGATAGAATAGATCCAAAATCCTTTCTTTCAAGGAAATAGCAGGAGTATTATATAAAAAATACATGAAAACACTATCAACAGTAAACCATCATAAATTATGATATCAAGAATATTACTAGACTTGACCCACAACAGTTTGAACCACAAAACCTCGGCTGACTGAACATCACAAAATAGAATCTTGAAATGCTCACTGAGCTGCAGGGAGCCAACAAACGTTTATTACTGTATAAAAAGTGAAGTGCTTTCATCCCCTATCATGAGAACATCTTCTGAACAATTCTAAAAAAATGCAAAACCATTTCAAATAACCTTTGATACAAACATCCCTGACATCACATATTATATCACAACCTGTCAGTCTTTAAAGTAATAACTATGATATCAAGAACCTTACTGAACTTGACCCACAACAGTCTGGCTTTGTGAAGGGTGAAGCCTATCAAATTAATCTACTGAGCTTGTTTTCAAAAGGGGTATGGAGGCTGTAGACGGTTTCCATGCAATACATATGGCATATATTGACTTGGCCAATGTCTTCAACATCATTTAACATGTTGATATCATACAGAAACTAGATGCTTTAAAGATTGACCGATATATGGTAAGACTGATATCGAACCAGCTGAAAAACAGAACACATTAAATTAAATTTGCAGGAGCCTCATCAGAAAGTATGAAAGCAGCCAGTAGTATCTCTTGGGGTTCAGTGCTGGAACCTCTCTTTTCAGAATTTACTTCTCTGATCTTACAATGTATCTTACAATGTTGTGTATAGTGACTGTCTTTACCTGGACTTCTGATCTGCATATTCGCTGATACTAAGGGTAACTGCCACATCAGGGAATGTCCTGATATTACAGTGGTGACAGCTATCTATGCACCCCCTCTGTGATAGAGGCACACAATTAAGAGGAACTGCAGCCCATTGATGCCATTAATGCCGATAACCTCTGTGCAGCTTGGGTGAGGCTTGCATGGAAAGGGCATCCAATACTAAGCATAGGGGAAGTTAGAGGTTTATCTTGCCCCTGAACCATTATTTCAGTTGTGGGTAATATGTGTATATGTGTGTGTGTGTGTGCGTGTGTGTGTGTGTGTGTGTGTGTGTGTGTGTGTGTGTGTGTGTGTGTGTGTGTGTGTGTGTATCCTCAAGTATTGCTTTTGCTGACAATGTCATTGTGTCATTGGACTGTGCCATGTGCACAGTTTCATTATCATCAGCCACAGGTGATGTTCTGATTGTTTGATTGTTACATATGTTCTGAACCTCCACCAGTGGAACCTGTGAAAGCCTAAAGTTAGCACATATGCACTGTGTCGATGTTACATGCTGTGACATACGCACAGGATGCCTTATATCCCCAGTATCATGTCTTTCAGTCTGTATGCATATGGTATTCTGCTAAACCCCCTATACAGCAAGACAGTAAGCTCTCTTGTCATTGTTCCCTGTTCCCCATCAGGGTAATGCCCACCCCCCCAACACACACAAACACACACCAAGATTGAAACCTATCCTGACCTTCTATTCTGTTCCCTGTTAGGGGAGTCTCACACAGAAGGGCTGTAACTTTTCCTTACCTTGTATTCTGTTCCCTGTCAGGTTGAACCACCTCCCAGAATATGATAACACCCTGTCATGCCTTTTTCTACATTACCACACACCCCTCTACTCAGTGTCCATCCCTGTTGCTTCCTTGCATCCTTGTGTGCACACTGCAGTTCGGAATACAAGTTGTCCTGTCTTTTTTTTAATTTCTCCAAATCTTTTGGGTTTTTCTAATACCATGACAGGAATGGATCCCATTCCTAAGTCAAAGTATGAGTAAAGTTCATGGAATTAGTACTGTTTCAATCTTTGATGTCAACCAGAAGTGATCTTCGCAGCACCCGCAATGTGGCCAGTAATGACTCCTGCAATTCGTATGGAGGTACATGTATTGATAACATATCTAAATACCACTGTAGATTATTTTTTATAAGACCCGTTGCTCCTACTGCTATTGGAACTGTCTGGGTATCTTTCTTCCACATTGCTCACATTTCTGTCTGCAAATCCTGATATTTTATGACTTTGTGTCTCTTTATACGCAAGACACTGTAGTCATTGGGTGTAGCGATTTCAATGATCAATGCTACTTTTGTCTTTTTTTCATGGACCACTATATCTGGTTTTCTCGCAGCTGTCTTTTGAACTGTTGGTAATGGATAATCCCATGTGATGTAGGCTTCATAATTTTCTATGATGCTTTGTGGGTCATGTTTCCAGTGCTTTTCAGCTAGTTCAGTATTATAATGTTTGCACAATTTGCAGTGCAACAGTCTTGCCAAATTATTATGCCGTTCAGTATACAATCCTTCTGCCATTAATATATCACAACCAGCAACAAGGTGTGACTGTTTCCAATTCTGTTTTACAAAACCTGCATTTGTCTGTTTCTCCCACATGTTCAATGGACGTAGTAAACCAGCGTGTACATAGCCCACTCTCTTGGGCCGCCATCTCCTCACCCTTCATTTAAATTTTATGATATACAAATATATAAAAATTACACTAAGAAATATGAAGTCGAGGAAACCAGCAGGTTCAGATGAAAAAAATTGCAGAAATGATCAAGATGGTCTTTTTCCTAAGGGAGAAATAGCTCCTAAGGTTAGGTAGTCACTGCAGTACAGAGAGAAAGAGTCAGACAATTCTAGTGCCAGAGTACTAGAGCAAAGGAGATATTCACAACTGTGGGGAGTACATAGGTATCGACATACCATTATACTGCATGAAAGGGCTGAAGATGGGGATAAATAAATATACACAGAGTACTGGAAAGTATGATAGGAGGCTGAGAGCTCAGATTCAGATCAGGATGCAGTGCAACTGCCCCCTCGCTTACAGTGAGACAGATATTGGAAAAGAAACTGGGGATAAGGAAAGGTTCCAACTTGTTCTCAGATGTTGAAAGCTGTGAAGTGCTCTGAAACTGAACGGGGGGGGGGGTCTAGTGTAGCCTGTAATAACTTTGTTCTTACGGTTGCAACCTGTCAGGAAATTTTCCTGAAAGTCAGCAAATTAGGGTATCTATCCGGAAATCTGAAAATTAGGGTCTGTGTTAGGAAATGAGGTATAGTGAGTACTTGAAATGTGTTTTGAATCATTCTGAGAGCAAATTTCTGAAATATGTTTCCTAAAATGTTCATTGTTTTACTTGGATGTCCTGTCTTTATTTAAATGCAGTGTAAAACCAATCATTGCTGTGGTTTATGCTTGTATATGTGTGTGTGTTGGGGGGTGGTTAAAAGTGTGTATATATGTGCATATAAGAGCAACAATTTGGTCATAATTTATTTCAGTTTCTATCACAGTTAAATATCTAACACAATAAGTAGCAATTTTTTGTGGTCTAGACTGGATGTGTGGGGAAGGAGCACATCATTGGTCCATTGGCACAGTGAGTAGTGTTGCCATCTCACAGACCTTTTCTCCCTGTCTGAGTTCTTGATTGTGGCTCCGTCTGTTTGAAATTTGCATGTCCTCTGTGTCTTTGTAGGATTTAAGTTGGGTGCTCAAGATTCCTCCAACACCCCAAAACTGCTGTGTATGCAGATTAATGTTCTGAGAATATGTCTGCCTTGTGATAGTGTGGTTTGTCAGGTCAGTGTATGTGTGTGTGTGTGTGTGTGTGTGTGTGTGTGTGTGTGTGTGTGTGTGTGTGCGCACGTGTATGTATGTCTGTGAAAATAATATTGGTGGATTTGTACATAAATCTCATAGGTAATTAAAAATAAGGCATAGAATGCATTACAGAACATCTAGACATTCAAATCTTCTAGGAGCCATCATTCCTGGTTATATAAGTAGCGTAAGAGGGTCCCCTGCTGTGGGTCCCACCTTATCTAAAACTGACCCCATTCAGAGGTGAACACAAAGATCACGATAGTTTGTGTGGGGGACAGGGGTACTGTGGTCATTATTTCATTAATGTTTCTTGCAGTTAAGTTTCAGCGGTAAGCACACAAAGTCTCTCCAGCTTGTGTGTTGGCTGAGGACAGAGTGGTCATTATTTTAACTTTCCTCAAAATCATACTTGAGGTATATACACGGGGTCATTATAGCTTGTCTTGGGCCAGTGTACTGTGTAGGAGCAATAAGTTAGAATGAAGTACTGTGAGTGTTATTTTTTCCCTTTCTTCAGAATTGAAATCAGATGTTTATACAGGTTGCTATCAAATATGTGTAGGGGAAAGGAGACATGCTGCATATGTACAGCTGACAGTAATAGGCTGAAATATGTTTTTGTGCTCTGTATGCCCCTTCACTTTCATCCTAGTTTGACTTCAAAGGAGTATACAAAAGGTGTCTGCCTTTTGTGGTTAGGACCGAGGCAGTATGCTATGTGGATGTATGACAGCAGCAACTTGAAATACATGATTATGACCAGTTGCCCTTTCACTTCCATTCCAATTTAACACCAGAGGGGTAGGGAGGACGGCAGTTATCATGCATATGATGTGTGCCTGCATAAATATTTTCTTTCAGTTTGTAGGTAACCACTACACAATTAATTGGTAACTACTCTGCCACCACACTTGGACATTAAGCTTTGGATGTAACTTACTTTTTCCTTGAAAGAAAACAAATAGTTACTTTCCTAAGCCATGATTTTTGTTCGGGCCAACATTGAGCCAAAGGTTGTAAAATTGATCTCTAAAATTAATCTCAGAGTATTTAAAAGCCTATACCTTCTGGTGGCCTTCTGGCCTCCAGACCCTCAGATTAATTATATTTTTTTCTTAGATACTTATTACACTATACTCTTGGCCATTTAGCATGATGTGTTGAAAGGGTCTAGGAAGAAGCTGACAATTAAGACAATGTTTAATAGTATGAGGAGGCAGAAGTGAATGAAAACAAGGGAGCAGTAAGATGTGTGCCAGGGTGATGGTAGGTAGCAGAGTTAGAAGTGCCATGGAGGATTTTGTTTATGATTTCATATCATGTAGGATGGCCCATGCAGTACCTCTGTGTGGCAATTAAAAACTGGAACTCCCGGGTGTACCTTGCTAAAAGGGGTGTGATCATAGTGGGGCAAGGATGCATTTTCATTTTGCAGGTATTGTGGCTTATTTGTCAGGAAATGGAAGAATTAAAAAGTGATTACCCTATTTTCCACATATGCAGAACACATTTGATACAAAAGTAGCTAGCAATCAAACTGGTACGTTTTGCTTGCCTTTTTTAAAAATTACATGTTGTTACTTATTGCTAACGGTGCTTTAGCAGTAGCATCTCTGATGTAACACCATGATATAACAGTGGCATTAGTGAAACATAACAAGGTTTGATTTTATTTATTTTATTTTACATTTGTTTACCAGGAAAGTCCTAATGGACATAGATCCATTTTCAGCGGAGGTCCAGGGAGAAAAGCTCCGGTAAGAGTGTATTGCAAACAGTACAAAATATAGTTACACCACAATTTACGTGTAGCATCTTTATGCTAACATATCTGTCTGGGTGACTAGAGCACTGCTCTTGTTTACATTTCTAGAAAGAGTCATCATTGTTATCATCTACCCCTTTTTTCCATTTTAACAAGGGGGGGGGTGGTCAGGTTTTATTGTTAACATTAGCCAGTATTACCAAATTAAGCTTTGGATGTAACTTACACCACCAAGTGTTTACCCCTGGCATGTCATTAGGGAAAGACTACCACAAGTAAAATATTGTTTTGCAAATAATAAACTGCATATAGCAGTCTCCTTGAGTGTTGTAAGTGGAAATTTTAATGTTTCCTCTTCTATTTTAAAGTTCCTTGTCTGGAGTTTACCTGTAAGTGGCAGTATTACTCTTGTAACACAAGGCATGGTGCTTTGTCATTACATCTGCACACACATCATCACTGCCAACCTGTAGCACGTTTATTGTTTAGAAATGTGCGAAAATAAAACACCCATTAAGACAATAGTGGATGTAGAATTAATAGGCATGACTAAGCAACATGCTGGCATTACAAAAATTCTGAAATTAAGATTTTTTTATTATATTTTACTGAATATCTGAAACTTATTTTATGAATTCAGACTTACTGGGTAACAGGTTAAGGTGCAAAAATAAAATCTTCCAAAGCTAGATTGTAATTGATTTTGCATGCATGATATGGTTCAAACTTACTAAAGCAAACTGAAAAAACGGAATACAAACTGTTTGTGAATGGCTTAGTTGTTTCTTTGTCCTTTCATCTTTTTTGTCAAAGCTGCAACCTTGGTTAGCTTTCATTTCTCTCATTTAGAAGTAGAGAAATGAAACCTTAAGGTTTAAAACCTAATGCTGCCTCCTCCATCACCCCCACACATGTACATTATTAAAAAACTATGTACAGCAGTGTAGCACTTCTATTCTGGCACAGATTTCCCCCTACCACTTCCCAAACCAGTGACACAGGTGCAGAGACGCCAAGCTGGAAGGAATCAGGTCGAGAGCTGTGTTAAAATAACAGTTTTATAGTGTAACCAGAGTTGAATGCTGATGTCCGATAATCCCCATGTGGGAAACAGCAGAACAGATTTGAGATTTATCATTTTTAACATTTAATTTGTCTATTTTGATAGCACGGAATGAAACCAGACTGATCTATTCATGTACATGTTTGCAGTAAATTACCATTTATTTTGAGACAACATTTAGAAATTGTTCCATTTAAGCTGGGAGGCAAAATGAAAAGACAATCACTTTTAGCCTTAAGAAGGGTGAGACCGATGGGTTTGTACTCCTTGGACCAGCTAATGTGGAGTGTATGCAAAAGCAGTACACTGTTAAGGATAACATTATTACTAGACAATGTGGTTATTTCAGTATTTTAACTCATTCAGTCCAATGGAGCTCAAGAAGTTTGTACTGTAACTTCTGGTGTGCGGAGCCTAAACCTTTTGACAGATTCAAATTGTATCCTCACGTTTCAGACAAATGTTCATATCTGTGGAACCAGAGGGGTTATGAAAGAAGTATAGATGGCAAACCCTTCAGCACAAACTATTTTTATTGTGGTAGTGTTCTCTAGGTTCTAGGCCTTAAGCCAAATTTTATTAAGTCACAGTAAACCCAGTAACTATTATATTTGTAATATTTTGTAAACAACTTACAATATCTCAGCAACTATTCAAGTTACAAACATATAGTCAGCAGCATTTTATTCATCTAGCTGAGAGCTTTCATATGAGGCTAAAGAGTTCTGTCTGTGTTACTTGGTTGTTGAGATTTTTAGAAAATGTGACAAATTAATATAATAAAAACAACAGTTAATATCTATTTACCTGCACTAGACAGAGGTCAAATATTAATGCAGTTGAGTTTGCCATTGTGTGAGCTTTAACAATGAAGTCTTTTCAAACCTTGTATGTAGCATGGTTTTGCAATTATTGATGCAATATTTGTTGCCTACAGGCATCAGCAGGAGTTACAGATGCACCTGGTAGCATCACTCGGATGTAATGAGTTAAAAAGATTTTTATCATACATTTCTTGCTGTCAGCCAATATCTCTCTTTAACCAGAGCAAACCCTAAATTTCACAGAACAGAAGAGCACAAATACACAAAAACATGTGGACTTTTTTCAGACTCTGCCTGGGAGCACTGTCCAAAAATATCACTTAAACAGACAGGGTTCTCAGACTGAGTCTGGTAAAGATGTCTGTAAGTATCTGTGCTCTGTCATTGTTAACAACTACAAATCAATAAGTAAATAAAATTTGGGGTGCACTCTGATTAAAGAAAGATACAGGAAGCTGATGTCGTGGGCAACAAAGAAAATGTGGCAAAAACTTTTTTTAACATATTGAAAACAATAAATGGAGGCTATGGAAGTGAACCATGGAGTACAGGAAGATCCTGTACACTAACTGCCATACAATTATTTAACCATTTGTTTAATTAAATATTTAACTGTTTTTTTTTTTTTTTTTGCCTAGTTGATTTGTCTGCAGTTTGGCAGGCTAAGGCCATTACTTCTTCAATTTACTGCTTACTACGCTTAATTTCTTTCTTTCACTTTGCCCCTAGTCTGCTTTGAGTTTCAGATGAGAAGATACACATTTTATGGAAGACATTCATCTAACTGTACACAGTGAGGAGCCAAAGTGTATGCTTTCAATTCCCTACTACATGCTCAACTCAAGAAACATAGATAGGGATAAGTAAAGCTAGCTGATTTTCAACCACAGGATAAGTACTGTCTGCTGTTTCTCCTCTCTTCTTTGTGCAGTCTACCACATTAAATAAATGCTACATGGTACTTCTCACTTAGAGAGGTGGGAAACTTCATCAAAATTATCCATTTAAAAATGTTCTAATTTGTCATTTTTTAGCTAAGTGATGCTTCATTTTTGTGCATCTGATGAAGTGTACAGACCGAAAGCGCTTATGTGATTTTAACTTTGTTTTTATTAAAGAGAGAAAACAGCCTGGTGGTCTAACTGCTCTTTATTTTTATTTATTTACTCTGGACATCTTGGGCAGTTAACCTTTAGTGTGGGACTTTTGTGTGTTTTTTGCTTGTTGGCTATATTGTAATTGTAACCATACAATAAAGATTAACCAATATTTTATTATATAAATTGAAGGTGGCAGAAGGTCTTTATTAAACTGAAATGCGTTTTCTGACTCCTGTGGTAAACAAGGCAATGCTAATATGCACATTCTGAAACTATAAACCCAGAAATCCTGGGCAAATAAGCTATAATTTTAATAACCATGAAAGTTGACCCCAGGCAGCTTTTTCACTTTTTTGCACAACAACATTCCATCTAGTGGAACATCACATTAATGTGTCATGGATTTCATTTAACTTTAGTGGAGTGACCCCACTCTGATGGACCTCTTGCATATCCACAAAACAAACAGCATCATAATTACCCATTCTAAAGACTTAAACCTTGCCTGTGATATGAATAGGACCTGCTGGAGAGATAGGTATGTATCCCAGAGACTACCACCTCTATGGAACAGGTTCCCCATCCATGTGAAGCAGAGTTCCTCCCTAACCCAATTCAAGTGCAACTTGGACAATTGGATGGGAAACCAGAAATTCATCCCTGGTTTGGCACCTAAGTCTCTAATGGACATAGGTAACCTGTAAAAGGTTCATCTTCCAGGCCCATGCCTACACTTATCAAGGGTATCAGAACTTGTTAGAGATTTGGGATGCATGACTAGACTTAAAAAGGCCCTTGTGTTCGTTAGCCTAGTAAACACCTATGAATCTATAAAATTACAGTTGTGTAAGTAAATTTGCTGTAATTGTAGATGCTTAAATGATCACTGCTGCAGTAGCTTAACTATATGGGCTATATTCTGCAAAGGAGTTTGCAGCCAGACAGCTTCCAAAGCTGCAGACCACTTTCCATGCTCCCAAACTGTCAGTCAGCACAAGCTGATCTGATTAAAGACAGCTTTGGGCATCAGATTACTTTATTTTACTACATTTGGGTGGTAGAAGGGGGAAAGAAAAGGGCCCAAGTGTCCCTGAGAATGGCCCTAGCAAAGCCTGATCTAGACTTAGGAAAGGAATCAAGCTTGCAATGCCATGAAAACTTATGCACAGATGAGAGTGTTGCTGCTTCTAGAGTACTTCTAAAATCCATACCCTTAAAAAAAAGCCATAGAAGAAGCCAAGGGCCTGGTAGAGTGGGCATTGACCCTCCCTGGAGTAATTTTGCTGTAGTGAGTATAAAAAAAGGTAATAGCTTGAGACAACCATTTGGAAATAGTTTGTTTCTGACACAGGGTGTCCCTTCTTCTTACCTTCCCAAGAAATGAACAACGTATCTGAAGGTCTGAAAGATTTAGTTTTGTCAAGGTAGTACCTGAGTTGTCCTTTCTTCCTCATTTTATGTTCAGGAAAGAAAACAGGGGAAATGGATCATTTGGCTTAAAGTAAACTCAGATACAACTTTAAACATAAAACAGGGATTAGTCCTCAAAGAATCCCTGTATCTGTGGTAAATCAGATAAGGTTGGATCACCATAAGAGCTAGCAAGTTAGAAACTCTTCTTGTAGAGGTCAGAGCAATCAGTAAGACAGTTTTCCATGTTAAGAATCTCAAGTCAACAAGTTAAGATGGTTCAAACAGAGCAAGCGTTGGCTTGTCTAACACAAAATTCAGATCTCAAGGAGGGACCAATGGTCTTCCTGGAGGCCTGTTATGCAAAATCCCTTTCAAAAACATTTTGACATGAGACTGCATTGAAAGAAGAGGATTCATGGGCAGACATGCTGAAATGGCTGAGAAACAAACATTGATAGATAAGTAAGAAAGGCTATAGGATAGAAATTAGCACACATATTTCAAAGCCAGAGAACAACTAGCCTTAAAGGGTGCTGGTTTCATTGTTGGCACCACCTAGAAAACCTTTTCCATTTGCTTATATATGATTTTCTAGTAGCAGGATTTTTTGCTTCCATTAGTGCCTGCTGTATGTAATCAGTAATCAGGTGTGTAAAGGGAATTAAGACCCTATCATCCAGGCAGTCAGTTGAAGTTGATTGGGGTCAGGGTGTACTAAACAGCCCTGATCTTGTGAGAGTGGATACACTCTGTGATGAAGCTTGTGATAATTCTCTGGGCCATTTAGACAAGATGAGAGAATCACTGTTGCCTGAGTCAGAAAGGAGTCACCACAATGATGTTATTTATTTATTTATTTGACATTTGTTGACCGGGAAAGTCTGACTGGGCTAGTGCCCTTTTTCAGTGGTGGCCTGGAGAGAAAAGCTCCACAGAAGAAACAATTGCATAGTAATACTTCATAAGCTCACAAAGAAACAAAAAATGCATAATTACTAGTTATATAGTTCATAGAAAGAAAATTATATATACAAAGTGCCAGAGTAAGTAATCACACAATTGAACTATACAGAAAAGGGAAAGCACTCACAGAAAATGAAAACATATAATGAGATTAAATTCACAAAAGCACATAAGCATATGGAATAGGAGTACAGATAAGGTTTAATAGCGCACAGTCAGGTAAGTAATTATGTATACAAATTATGTGAAGAAGTTGGAGGCAGGTATGTTTTGACAAGGCTGGTAGGATGAGAGACAGTATAGTGCTGTGCCTAGGTTTGGAGTTTAGTGAATTATAATAAGGGTTTGTAGCTATGTGAATAATGAAAGAAATGAGAGTATTATTTGAAGTGTTATTCAGAGTAATAAGGAGGGTATGGAAGCTGTGTGAGTAGCTATGTGAATAATGAGAGTAATGAGAGTATTATTCAAAGTGTTATTCAGAGTAATAAGGAGGGTATGGTAGTTATGTGAGTAGCTATGTGAATAATGAGAATAATGAGAGTATTATTCAAAGTGTTATTCAGAGTAATAAGGAGGGTATGGTAGTTATGTGAGTAGCTATGTGAATAATGAGAGTAATGAGAGTATTATCAGAAGTGTTATTCTGAGTAATAAGGAGGGTATGGTAGTTATGTGAGTAGCTATGTGAATAATGAGAGTAATGAGAGTATCATTCGAAGTGTTATTCAGAGTAATAAGGAGGGTATGGAAGCTGTGTGAGTAGCTATGTGAATAATGAGAATAATGAGAGTATTATTCAAAGTGTTATTCAGAGTAATAAGGAGGGTATGGTAGTTATGTGAGTAGCTATGTGAATAATGAGAATAATGAGAGTATTATTCAAAGTGTTATTCAGAGTAATAAGGAGGGTATGGTAGTTATGTGAGTAGCTATGTGAATAATGAGAGTAATGAGAGTATTATCAGAAGTGTTATTCTGAGTAATAAGGAGGGTATGGTAGTTATGTGAGTAGCTATGTGAATAATGAGAGTAATGAGAGTATCATTCGAAGTGTTATTCAGAGTAATAAGGAGGGTATGGAAGCTGTGTGAGTAGCTATGTGAATAATGAGAGTATTATTCAAAGGGTTATTCTGAGTAATAAGGAGGGTATGGTAGTTATGTGAGTAGCTATGTGAATAATGAGAGTAATGAGAGTATTATTCAAAGTGTTATTCAGAGTAATAAGGAGGGTATGGTAGTTATGTGAGTAGCTATGTGAATAATGAGAGTAATGAGAGTATTATTCAAAGTGTTATTCAGAGTAATAAGGAGGGTATGGTAGCTATGTGAGTAGCTATGTGAATAATGAGAGTAATGAGAGTATTATTCGAAGTGTTATTCTGAGTAATAAGGAGGGAATGGTACCTATGTGAGTAGCTATGTGAATAATGAGAGTATTATTCGAAGTGTTATTCAGAGTAATAAGGAGGGTATGGTAGCTATGTGAGTAGCTATGTGAATAATGAGAATAATGAGAGTATTATTCAAAGTGTTATTCAGAGTAATAAGGAGGGTATGGTAGTTATGTGAGTAGCTATGTGAATAATGAGAATAATGAGAGTATTATTCAAAGTGTTATTCAGAGTAATAAGGAGGGTATGGTAGTTATGTGAGTAGCTATGTGAATAATGAGAGTAATGAGAGTATTATCAGAAGTGTTATTCTGAGTAATAAGGAGGGTATGGTAGTTATGTGAGTAGCTATGTGAATAATGAGAGTAATGAGAGTATCATTCGAAGTGTTATTCAGAGTAATAAGGAGGGTATGGAAGCTGTGTGAGTAGCTATGTGAATAATGAGAGTATTATTCAAAGTGTTATTCTGAGTAATAAGGAGGGTATGGTAGTTATGTGAGTAGCTATGTGAATAATGAGAATAATGAGAGTATTATTCAAAGTGTTATTCAGAGTAATAAGGAGGGTATGGTAGTTATGTGAGTAGCTATGTGAACAATGAGAATAATGAGAGTATTATTCAAAGTGTTATTCAGAGTAATAAGGAGGGTATGGTAGTTATGTGAGTAGCTATGTGAATAATGAGAGTAATGAGAGTATTATCAGAAGTGTTATTCTGAGTAATAAGGAGGGTATGGTAGTTATGTGAGCAGCTATGTGAATAATGAGAGTAATGAGAGTATCATTCGAAGTGTTATTCAGAGTAATAAGGAGGGTATGGAAGCTGTGTGAGTAGCTATGTGAATAATGAGAGTATTATTCAAAGTGTTATTCTGAGTAATAAGGAGGGTATGGTAGTTATGTGAGTAGCTATGTGAATAATGAGAGTAATGAGAGTATTATTCAAAGTATTATTCAGAGTAATAAGGAGGGTATGGTAGTTATGTGAGTAGCTATGTGAATAATGAGAGTAATGAGAGTATTATTCAAAGTGTTATTCAGAGTAATAAGGAGGGTATGGTAGCTATGTGAGTAGCTATGTGAATAATGAGAGTAATGAGAGTATTATTCGAAGTGTTATTCTGAGTAATAAGGAGGGAATGGTAGCTATGTGAGTAGCTATGTGAATAATGAGAGTATTATTCGAAGTGTTATTCAGAGTAATAAGGAGGGTATGGTAGCTATGTGAGTAGCTATGTGAATAATGAGAGTAATGAGAGTATTATTCAAAGTGTTATTCTGAGTAATAAGGAGGGTATGGTAGTTATGTGAGTAGCTATGTGAATAATGAGAGTAATGAGAGTATTATTCGAAGTGTTATTCTGAGTAATAAGGAGGGTATGGTAGATACTAGTAATGTGATGGCAGAGAAGACAGATTGGGAAAGAAAAGTGGAATTGGGGGGATGGTTTGTGTTAGACTGACTACAGTGACAGGTCCAGGCCTGAAGCAGATGTTTTTTTAATGCTTTTTTGAATTATTGTTCAAGGGTAGTTTGTTCCAGGCTAAGACAGGTGTGTGGCTATAGAAATGTTAGCATATGGATTTTTTGGGTTTGTAAGTTTCCAGCAGTTGTTGGTCGGAACCTCTGAGAATTCTGGAAGGGGTATAGCATGAGATAGATGAGGAGATAGAAGGACAGGCAGAGGGTTTGTTTAAGATGGAATGAATCATAAGGAGTTGGGAGTAGATACATTGGTGGGGGAGCTCTAGCCAGTGTAAGAGATTGAGACATTGGCAGTGGGGTGTCTTTGAGGTACGGTTACCAGCAAATCTAGCAACTTTGTTATAGGTGGATTCCAGTCTGGAAAGGAGAGAGACTTGTAGGTTAGTTAGAATCTGTGAATTGTTGAGAAGACTACAAAGAAGGAGGGCTTGGGTAAGAGTCAGGAGTCTTATATGAGAAATTTGCTATTTCTATATAGAAGCCCCAGTTGTTGATGTGTTTTTTGATGCAGTGGTGAATATAGAGGTCAAATTTGAGCAGTTTGGTGTGACTTTCAGGATCAGTGACAGTGTTGTCAAGGGATGTAATGGAGAAGGTAAGTTTGAGATGTGAGGGAGATTTATCTAAGAAAAGAAGAAGCTTAGCCTTTTTAGGATTTAGGAAAATTTGGTTATTGGAGAGCCATTGTTCAACAGAGTTAAAGGAGTTTTGTATGAGGAGATGAAGGTCAGAAAAGGAGCCTGAGGTAGAGATAACTCTGGAGTCATCTGCATATTGTATAAGTGAGGAGTCAGGACAGAAGGAATGCAAGTAATTTAGTGAAGATATTGAATAAGAAGGGACCAAGAAATGACCATTGAGGAACACCTGTTTTGATGAGGAGAAAGAAAGACATTGAGGAGAGCTATGTAACTGATTGCTGAGTATTAGTGAGATAGTTTGAGAACCAGGAAATAGTGGTATTAGATAGGTTGAGGTCAGAGAGTTTGGAGAGTAACATAGATGAGAGATGGTATCAAATGCCTTAGATAGGTCAAGAAAGAGACAATAAGTAAGTTTGCTATTGTCTCTTGCAAGGGAGATTGAGTTTGTGAAGGAGATGAGTGCAGTAGTAGTGCTCTGGTAAGGACAGAATCTGTGTTGTGTGTTAGTAATTAGGTTTTCTTTGAGTAAGTAGTTCATAAGTTACCTATGTACACATTTTTTGAGTATTTTGAAGAGGGGAGATAGAATTGCTATAGGCCAGAAGTTAGATAGTTCTGTGGAGTTGCCACCCTTATGAAAATGTATGGTATAAAATTGTTTCCAGATTAAGGGAAAAGTTGATTCTCTAATAGATCAGTTTATAAGAAGAGATAATGGGTAAGCTAAGGAGTTAGCTGCCATTTTGAGGAAGAAATGAGGATGGCTGTCCATAGAAGGAAAGCAAGGCTTCAGCTTGACAAAGAGGTGTTTATATAGCTAACATAAACCAGTTGCAAAGAAAAGGAGTTGTTGTTTGCAGGACAGGACGGGTTTCAGTGGGTGTGGGAGTTTGAGGTCTGCTCAGATGGAGTAGCGGGAACTGTGGGGTTTGGGGAGCTATGGGTTTGTTTTAGTTTGCTGACAGAGTCAATGAAATGGAAGTTGAAAATGGTAGAGGTTTCAGTGGAGGTGTTATTTGGACAAGGGTTTGGAGCTGAAGGGTTACCAGGGTGCAGGATTTGGTTAATAGCATTCCAGATTTTTTGGAGGTAATTACAATGGGTTGGATCTTGGGGGATTCCTTTTGAATCTTCAGAAGTAGTCTGGATATCAGTGGAAAGGGTAGAAAAGCATGCAGGAATGTTCCTGTGCAAAGAAAGGAAAAGGCATCTGTCTGCCAGGCAGTCTTGCATAGAGTTCTGGAGCAAAATCTTGCCAACTAATTGTTCAGAGAGGAAGCAAATAGGTCTTCTTGAGGAACTTGCCACATATGGATCAGTTCTTGAAAGACCTTCTACTTTAATTTCCATTTGTACGGGTGTGCTGTGAAGCTATATCCTAAGCTATCATGGCTCTTCTGTAAATGGGGTATGACCTGGATCCCCCTTGCTTGTTGATGTACCACTTGACTGTAGTATTGTTTCTAACAACTTGAAGAGGTTCAGTGGACCAAAGATAATTCAGAGAATTTAGTGCCTTTATCTGGGCAAGCATCTCTTTTATATTTATTTCCTTGCATCTATACTTGATGTCCCTCATACCTTGCACTTTTGTCACTCCTGAAACTGCCTCTCAAGCACAGTTCAAGGAGTCTTTGGTGACTGGCTGCTTTGGCACAGGGAGGAGGAAGGGGAGTTCTGGATTTAGGAAAATCTGATGTTTCCACCAAATTATTTCTTTGCTCACAAACCTCAGCACTGGCATTTGAAAAGACAAAGCATGTGATGGGACCTAAGAGAGAGACATCAAATACCATTCTATGTTTCTAAAGTGGAATCTTGTCAAGGGTATTATGAGACTTATAGGTGCTATGAGACTCAAAATCCAGAGGAATTCCTTTGCAGTGACCAAAGTCAGAATGAAGAACCTTAGAAATAGATGTAGATATAGATCTACTGTTTCCAGTGGAAGAAAAGCTCTTTGAACTGACATGTCTAGCTGACCCCCTAGGAACACAATCCTGTGTGAGGGAGTCAAAAAAGACTTTTGAATGTTCTCTTGGAATTCCAACCTGTATAAGAGATCTCTCACCCAACTAAGAGATTCCTGACACTTTGAAGAAGACCCTGTAAAATAAGCAAATCAGATTAATATGGGAAAATGTGGATACCCTGTAGCCTGCACTGAGCTATAACTGGAGCTAGACACTTCGTAAACACTCTTGGTGAAGTAAATGTTCCAAAGGGTGAAGCAAAGAACTGAGACTGTAATCCAGACACATAAAATTCTATGAAATGCCTGAAATCTGGATAAATCATATTCACACCACCAGGCTAGTTGGCGAACACAATGTGTCTGAAATTCTCCAAGTGCAACTAACACTAGGTAAGACTGCAATCCAAATTGTAGCTTGCTACAGATCCCCCACCATACCCCAAGATTCTCACTACACCTTTCTAAACATACTGGAAAATATTAAGATAGAACCAAACACCCTAATACTGGGTGATTTTAACTACCCTGCCATTAACTGGGAAAACTACTCATGTCCCAACACCTTTGCAAGCGGTTCTTGGAATTCATAAATTCCAATGCCCTGGATCAACTAATCCATAGTCCCACCAGGGGCTCCAATATCCTAGACCTGGTCATTACCAACATGGGAAATCAATGCTCCATACCTATGGTCACCCCCTCGTTAGTCAGGTCTGACCATAAGCTAATCACCCTTAACATCCACATCCCCCCCCCACCCCCCAGTAAAGAAACCACCATAAAAAACTTCTCCAAAGCCAACTTCATGTTACTCAAGTCAGAAGTGACAAACTTCATGACACCCATGCAGACGGGAACTGAAAGTTCAACTGCTGAATCCTACACTAAGGCACTGTACGAGCACATCCACTCATGCATGAATTGTGCCATCCCAAATAGAACCAAAATGCTCTCTTCCAAAAAAAGGAAGCCAATCTGGAGGTCCCCTGCCATAAACAAACTTTACAACAAAAGGAAGAAACTTTTGCAGAAAAGAGGAAAATCCCAGGATGCAAAAAACTCCCTTACTAGCCTCAGTAAGAAACTGAGATGCCTCATAAAATCCTCCAAAGCTAGTTACGAAAATAAAATTACCAAAGATTCCAAAGACAACCACAAAGCATTCTATAACTATGTCAAGAATCTAAATGGCAATGCTCAGATCTGCTCTGAGCTAAAACAGAATGGCATTAAATATACTGATCCGAAGGATATTGCCAATATCCTGGCAGATCGATTCAGTGCCAACTTCACCCCCCTCTCACCCCCTAAATGGCCCATCTCAATACCGGAAGATTGCCAAATTCCAGTAATAACGGCCACACAGGTACAAAAGACACTCTCTAAAGCCAAGAATACAGCATTTATGGGACCAGATGATATCCCAGGCTGTGTACTACATGAACTGCAATATGAACTGGCACCTCACCTAAGTGTCATGTTTAATCATAGCCTCACCTCAGGTTTCATGCCTACTGAGTGGCACAGAGCTACAGTTATCCCAATCCACAAGGGAGGATCCACCTTGGATCCCGGAAACTACCGTCCCATCAGTCTGACAAGCCTTATCTGCAAGGCCATGGAGCATATTATCATGGAACTTATAAACAAAGACATTGGCAACCTTCAAACACTGGACCCCACCCAGTTTGGGTTTGTGAAGGGCCGATCTTGTCTCCTGAACCTGATTGACTTCTTTGAATCAGTCTCCAGAGCCATGGACAAGGGTAAGGTGGTCCACACAGCCTATCTAGACCTTGCCAAGGCCTTTGACACCATCCCCCTCTCTGGAATCATAGATAAACTTACTAAGTTGGGCATTAATCCCTATGTCACCCAATGGGTTGCTAAATGGCTTACTGATAGAACCCACACTGTAAAAGTAGCCGACTTCAAATCCAGCTCCAGACAAGTGACAAGTGGAGTACCTCAGGGTTCAGTCCTGGGGCCGCTCTTGTTTGGCATCTACTTCTCTAAAGTACAAGTCAACACTAAGGGACTCTGGCTAACAAAGTTTGCAGATGACTGAAAACTGGGAGCCATTATTGAATCCCCAAATGATGTGGATACTCTACAAAAGGGCCTTACAGAAACAGATGCTTGGTGCCAGAGCCATGGGCTCAAGCTCAATGCCAAGAAATGTATTGTTATCCCCTTTGGGAAAAAACATGTATCCATGAATTACCATATAGGTGGCAGTACACTAAACACAGAAAGTGTGATAAGAGACTTAGGGACACAGGTGGACAGTGGTCTCACCTTCGATAACCACATCGCCACAACAGTCAGGAAATCCTTCTATGTGGCACACCTCATCACGAAGGGCTTTTCATCCAGAAAAAGGAGGTCATTGTCCCACTGTACTCATCCCTCATTAGACCCATTATAGAATACAACGCCCCATTTAGTATGTACCTCTCAAGACATCTGCAACAACTGAAAAGGCCTGAGAAATACCTCACTAAAAGAATCACAGGCCTAAAGCAGATGCCCTACGCTGACCGCCTTAAAAAACTCCAGCTATACTCTGTCGCATATCGTCTACTCAGAGGCGATCTCTGCTTAACATACAAGGCCATGTCAAACCCAGAGCTGTTGGACATGCTACACTTAAAGAAATCCCAATCCCTCAGAGCTACATGCTCCAGGGATCTAAACCTTGTCATCACAATAAACAAAACATACTGGAGGGATAGGTTCCTGACCCAGAGACTCCCCAGACTCTGGAATAGATTGCCCATACATGTCAAGCAGAGTGAGTGCCTCTTTGGACCTCTTCAAGAGGAACCTTGACGATTGGATGGGAGAAAGGAAATTCACCCCAGGGATCACGTCAGTCGCCCTGCTAGGCAGGGGTCCAGGAAAGTAAATAATGTGGGAAGAAATAGCCAGGGAATTGTTATGGCTAGGCTTCTATAGGCCCTAGGGCTGATAGCCTAGTACCAACCTATGAACCTATGAACCTATGAATACTGATGTTAAAATAAGTATTTTTAAATCTTGCATTACCCAGAAACTTAAATGAGGAAGGGGTAAAAAGTTGTGAAGTGATATCATTTTGAACTTGGCAACTATCATAAGCAGGTTTAGGAAAGAATGATCCAGAACTGGTCTCTAAGCATTTTCTTTATTTGCACTAAAACATCATTGAATAAAAACCTTTCACAACTTGTGAAGGAGGAACTGTTTTTATCACTCCCTGGGACAGCATGTGATGAAGGACGGGGTAAGTAGAGAAGTCTGGCCTGGAGGATAAGGAATTGCCCCCTGGAAATGATGGAGTTCCTCTCACTGCCATCTGTAATCTTGATGAATGATTTTCAGAATGCATTTGTCTGAAACTCTGCTTCCAAAGAGAAAACTGGAGATTCAGACTTTCTAGAAGGAAAAAAAAGCACTGCTAGGGTGTGTGTGTGTGTGTGTGTGTGTGTGTGTGTGTGTGTGTGTGTGTGTGTGTGTGTGTGTGTGTGTGTGTGTGGTGGGGGGCAAAGTCCTTTAAATATCCTGACATTTCTTCTTAAATTAGCACAGCCCAGCTACTGGAGAGCCACAACATAACATATAAGAAAATAGACTTAATATTAGAGGATATGTTATATCAGGGACAGATTAACAAAGATGAATTTTGTTATTTAAAGAATGAACATCCCATAATACCCAACATATCTGGGATACCTTAGATCCATAAAGGATTAAAGGATCCAAAAGTTCGACCTATAGTAGATGAGAAATGTTCTAAAACCCGCTTCATTAGTAAATATTTGGATGTTAATTTACAAAAAGGTCTGACGGCTTTCCCTTACATTACTAGGGATTCGTGTCAGTTTTTGGAAAGAATGGGACAGACTGAAGTTATCCAATGATATAATTTTGGTTACTATAGATGTTTGTAACCTTTTTTTCCATCATACCACATGAAGAGGGACTAGCATGGCTAGAAACACAGTTATCTAAAACAGGCCTTTATGGCCAAGACCAAATCTGTAAATATACAACCCTAATGGAAAAATTATACCTACTTTGAAGGACAACATTACAAGCAAGTAACTGGAGTAGCAATGGGGGCAGCTTGTGCCCCATATTTCCTAATTACATCATGTCCTATTGGGAACAAGAGTTTATAATGCAAGGGGTTTAATTTTCCAAGATCTTATATTATACAAGATTTTTGGAGGATTTATTTGCGGTGTGGAAGGGCACTGAGGTAGAATTAATTGAATTTTTTGAATATATTAATAACTCAGTTGATTTCCTGAAGTTTACTTATGTTTATAGCAGGAGATGTAGATTTAAGAATGGACTTAGGGAACAAGAAATTAGTGTCAGCAATATATAGAAAGCCTACGTTTTCTAATTCGTATTTGGAATTTACCAGCTGGCACCCGTATTATCAAAAAACAGTCGATTGTGAAAGTGAAATTAGTCCAGGCTGCAAGAATGGTAAGTTCTGATGCTGAATTTTTCGATGAGGTCCAGTTTATATTATAGCTTTTCAACACAAGGGGATACCCAGTAGATTTTTTAAATAAAATAAGTGAAGAAGTTATACAGAAACATATGGAAGGCATATATATATATACCCATTTTAAGAAATGGACATGAGATTAGTGAAATATCTTACACTAGCAGACGAGGTAGATTAATGAATAAGTTTAGCTTGGGTTTTATAACTACATTTAATCAAGACACCAATGAAATTTCTGAAATAATTAAAAACAATTGAGAAATTTTACATTATGATCAAAATGTGAGGTACAAGTTGGGTAAGGTACCCAAAATAATGTTTAGAAAGGATATATCATTTAAGAATATTTTAGAAACAACTGGCAAGTTGAATAATGTGCATGATAATAGAGTGAAGGGCAATTTTAAGTGTAGGATGTGTATGTTTTGTCCCCATATTTTAGAAACTGGTGATTGTTTTAATCTAAATCTCGGAATGGCATGGCACCCAAAGCTGTCTTTTTAGTCATTTCAGCTTGAGATGACTGACACTTTGGGTGCATGGAAGGTGCCCTGAAGTTTGGAAGCTGGCTGGCTGTTATAACCTTGGCGGGCTATAACCTATATTCCTAAGGTTAATGTAACAGTGATCAATATGATGAACATCATAAGTGACATATAAAAATAAGAAAAACATTTTTGTTTGGGACTCAGACAACTTTTTAAATGAATAAATAGTTCCCATTTTTATTATGAATATGTTTATACAGCCAGGCATTATACAGCATTTTTATATTTTATATATATATATATATATATATATATATATATATATATATATATATATATATATATATATTTATATAATTTTAAAATGTTTTGTACAGATATATGATGAAGATGGTCTAGAGAGATCTCTGGCGTATGCCAGAGATAGGATATTAATGCAGCATAGTGTTAGAAGATGTACATAATTTCAAAACAGAGAACAATGTCCCTTAACTGGCTCTAGAACCTATGGTATTACCAGTGAAATGCCACTTCAGACAAATTACCAGTATTACCAGTTGTGCTACTGAGACCTCCGAGAAATGCTAATCTGAAGACAAATGCAATGGCTACAGAAATGCTTACTGAATACAGATTTTGAAAGTAATGTGTAAATTCAAAACACTGGAAAAAAGTGCTTTGTAGATTTGAACCAGGCACATTTAAAGTACCACAGTTTATTTTCTGGCTATGCCACTTAGGCATGTGAGACTTGATAGCCCCATATCACAGTAGCAATTAATTATACGGTAGCTACATAAATACTCATTATTAACATCTAAGAATGATGTGCAAATACTTTTGAAACAAACACAAACACAAGTAAGAAAAATCTACATGCTTTCATTAGAATTATTTTTTTTATTATTCACTTGCATGCATGGTAGATGACGAGCAAAAACAGGTAATGACAAAATTTCATACTAGAAATACAAACATTTTTGAAACTTTCCCATTTTTAGGTCTGTGGGTGGTAGAGCAAATTACAGAGCTCAACAGCCACGTACTTTCTAGGCTAGATTGTTTTGTAATTTCTTGTGAAATGCATTTATCATGGATGTCCCAGTATTACACTTCAGATGTCATAAACAACAAAACAGAATCTAATAGCAGTTCTTTAAGTCTTTCAACAGATATACCTATTTATTTTTCGGTCATCATGTGTGTTCCATACTAATTGTACACCACATTTTTGATTTACTTTTAAAACAGATTCCGTCTATTAACCTCCTTCCCTAATCTTTGTGTGCTGAAAGCAATACAGAGTATAAGGACCACCAGGGTTCAATACATTTCTTCACATTTATTCCCTCAACATGACACCTCCAGACCATCATCCCTGTAGCAGTCTTCCAATATCAGTGTTGTTGTTTCCGTATGTTAGGATGCCTAATCCACTTGTTTACCTACTATCACTATTATCATACTATTAGATTGCAAGTGCCACCTACTAGTTCCATGGATATGATTAAACAAAGCTATTTTTGCTGTTTATTCATTCTTAGATAAAAGGAAGAAACAGTGTTTATCTCATACCTTTTAAACTCTTAGAGCAAGAAATCTGGACAAAGTCTAAAATTATAGAGAGGGGGCACAGGCCCCTAAATAAGGGCAGATTTTAAATGCTGTTCTTATAAACATAGAATGTTGCTAGAATAACAGGATTTGTGTTAGCATGCATTTTCAGAAGGATATGAAATCTGAAATTTGAATTTTTGTCATTATTCAATGGCTTCATTCCTTAATGACTTCACAGAAAACCAAAAAGTTTATGAGGAACAGACAAAATATAAAAGGCAAAACTCTGGACAGTTGAGAGGGATGGTTTAACTGGGTGTATATTACGTTATCAAACTTTTAAAAGTTCGAACGTGATATAGTTGAAACCATATGATCAAACTTTTGAAAGTTTGAACATTTCAATGGAGATCTCCGTGCAGTGTGGAATGGGAAGATTTCCCTTTCCTCACTGTAGTGTGATCTTGGAGTTGGTATATTTAGAGAGACGGGGGTGTGGGGGTGCACAGGGGCTTGCCCTCCTGCTTAAAATGATCAAGTCATTTTTTTCTGCTGTTTATTTATTTTTTTTTAGCTTTTTGAACTTTTAAAAGTTTGCTCATATGGCTTCGACCATATGATGTTCGAAGTTTTAAAAGTTCGATAACGTAACATCATTATTTCCAATAAAACCACTTTAGACATCTTACTTCTACATCCTCCTTGGCAAGGATCTGAGTATTGATTTTTTTCCAATACAGGAGACATACTTAAATGTATACATGTATTTATTTATTTGTTTGTTTGGTAAGTCAGGCTCTCAGCCTTACGAGAAACAATGCAGTTGTATGGGATTTTGAAGTCCCCTGCATTTATTTCAATGATTTCAATGAAGTGTGACTCACAAGTGTCAAGAGGCATAAACATTTTCAAAAAGTATTTGTTAATCGGAGCAGAGCACTGGTAGGTATTATAAAGCATTTGTAGACTCAATAATAAGAATAATAGGTTTCGTTAAGTGTGGTATGATTTAGTACTGCTGCCTTTCCGATTGTGTTTCAGTTCATTTCTAGGCAGTGGTGCCTTCTTATTGGAGTTTCCATGTCTTTCTTGTTTTCACAGAGAATTTGGTTTCCCCCATGTCCCAGAGACATTCAAGTAAGGAAATTGTTAATGATCAAACTGCTGCTGACTGGGAATATACATGCACTCTGTAGTGGACTGGAATCTTGTTCAAGGGTTTATCCAATTTTATGCTCATTGCTGTGATAGTGTGTGGTACATGTGACCATGATTTGAACAATGTAGGTATTGAAAATAGATAATTAGTTGGACATGCAGGTAAACAGCAAAGAAAGATATCTGATGCTTTAATTTTTCCCAGTATCTTAAATCCTACATTTTGCTTTGTCAGTGCTCATTTACCATACATTTTTGGTTTGCTGCTCTTTGCATCAGATACTCCTGTGGCACTTCTGATATTTAGCAATATTACCAAAACGTCAGAATGTTTGAGCAAGAATATCCTATTATATACATCATAATATCCATCTACATTCTTTATTCTCCTTAATGAATATACAAATTGATGCAAGAAACAGGCAAGGAATGTTTGAAATCATTCTTGCAGAACAGTTGTGTCCCTGAAACTTCCAATGTAAGGACTCTGCCCTCACTCCTCAATCTCTAAATGTGCCACCTCAAAGACTGCACCAACTTGAAAGATAGGAAAATACATGTTTTCTCATCTCTCCAAGTTAGGGCAGGGTGCCCATAATTAGCTGGGTAGGACCTGCACAGCCACCTGCAAAAGCATGGAGATTAGGACTAAACTTCATCGAATGGACTAAGATGGTCTGTTAGGATACTGTAAAGTTAGCTGCAGCAGATAGTGACCCATTAATTTTCAAGCAGTCAGAGTAGACATATATATTAGAATGCTTTCTGTGAAAAAACATCTTATTAGTGGAAACAAGATGTGTGCCTCCTACTGGACAGTAAATCATTGGAGGCTTTCAAAGATACACCATTTAAACTGTACTGTTGCATTTCTGAAGGAAGTCTAAGTGACAAACCACTGGAGTTTATTATAGCCTCCTCAACATATACAGTGCAAAATTATATTCTTTTTGTTGCAAAAAGTGTGCTGTTTTTGCATTTTATTTTGTTAATAAGGATGGCCCCTTGAGTTTTTTTCTCAAATGTGAAAATCCCTGCAATGACATCATGAAATACTGGGTACACAATGCTTCTATACCTAAATTACTGTATAGGTTATTGTATTTCTTTGATAATTACATTGGTAATACTATCTTACATCATAGAAAAACAAGCTGTCAATTTATTCCTGCAGCTGGAATACATCACATTGAAAATTAGCTTATCTGATGATGTAGTAGTGAAACCACAATGTAAGAAAGAACCTGTTCCTCTAAAGAGGTGAGTTGATTTTTCTTACCCATAATGTTTTGCAGTTGGATGCAAATAATTGCCCAAAGCATACAATGACATCATCTTATGAGTGTGATTGTAGAATAATTAATTGTCATATGGTGCTCAGAAGGTTTCATTCTGAAGTACAGGGTTGTTTAGACAAAAGCATTAAATTAGAATTGTGTTTGCCTTATTCTACTGCCTTGGAGTGGTTTTCATATGGATTTCTGCTTATTACTGAGGATGGTTTGCTTTTTGATGTGATTATAGAAAGAAACTGAGTAAATAATGAAACTAAAAAATTGAATATATTATAATGTTAATTTTTTGCAAAATCGCTTGCAACTTTAAAATAGGATCATAGGTTCATAGGTGTGTACTAGGCTAACGGCCCTGGAGCCTTTACAAGCCTAGCCCATAGGAGTGCCCTTGCATTGTGCTGCCCAATATTAGTTCCCAGTGCCTCTATCAAGTACAGCCACTGGAGTGATCCCCGGGGTGAACTTTCTATTTCCCATCCACTCATCAAGATTTCTCATGAAGAGGGCCAGTGAGATGCTCTGCTTGACGTGTATGGGAAGTCTATTCCAGAGCATGGGCAGTCTCTGGGTTATGAACCTGCCCCTCCAGCATGTTCTGTTGATTGTGGTAATGAGGTTGAGGTCTCTGGATTGTGTAGTGTGGAGGGATTGGGATTTCTTTAGCTCTAGCATTTCTAACAGAGCTGGGTCAGACATGGCTTTGTAAGGCAAATAGAGATCACCTCTTAGTTGATGATATGAGACAGAGAATAGCTGGAGTATTTTGAGTCTGTCCATGTAGGACATGTGTTTAAGATCTAGGATTCTATTTGTGAGGTACTTTTGTGGCCTTTCCAGCTGTTGCATGTGTCTAGTGAGGTACATGGCAAATGGGGCATTATAATCGATGATTGGCCTAATAAGGGAAGAGTAGAGAGAGATGATGACCTCTTTCTTCCTGGATGCAAAACCCTTGGTAATGAGATGTGCCACATAGAAGGACTTTATGACCACAGTGGCAATGTGATGGTAGAAGGAGAGGTCACTGCCAACCTGCGTCCCCAGATCTCTTATAAGTGTTCAGTGAGTTCCCATCAATGTGGTAATTAGTGGGAACTGAGTTTTCACCAAAAGGGGATTATGACACATTTTTTGGCATTAAGCTTAAGGCCATGGTTTTGACACCAGTCATTGGTCTCATTGATGCCTTTATGTATGATGTTTACATCACTTGGGGAGTTAATAATGGCTCTCATGAGAAATATTAAGGGAAATAAAATTAATTGCAAAATAAAGATGTTTCCAAAAGTGACCAATATAGTAAGAATCCTGGCAAAATATATTTCCCCTTTAATATACATGCAAAAACAAGTTATTTCACATGTTTTTTTTCCTGTGTTTGAATTTTTAAGGCTAAATAACAAGAACATTTTTAGAATATATACATCTTGGAGATGCAGTTTGACTTTTGAAAACCCTGTGAAAAATGTTGCATATTTCAAACCAAAATTTAGACTTTTTACTGAGCACTGGACATTTGACTGGATCAGCACAGGTTTTATTGTTACTTGAGTTTTCAGACAAGTAGGAACTCTCCAACAGGAGTTAATAAGCCACTGATGTTAGATTCAGTGTTTTAATTCCAATTAACATTTAGATAGAGAGACGAGGGGGCTTCATTTCTTTACTACTGGCTAAAAGAAGCACTCTGAAAAGTACCAGTAGGAGAAAAAAATCAATTTTCCATCTCAAATGCTTAGAATTATGACACATATACCTCAGAGACAGATGCAGTGTGTACATGAGTGTGTTTGCGTGTGTGCATAAGCAAGCACACATACTTACCCATGTGTCTAAAAACTTAAATGACTGGATTTATGGACTGTTGTGCAAGTAAAGTTCTTCTATTCATGACTAATAAAGCTCTTCTATTCATGACTAATGAGATGCTTACTGGGGAAAATAAAGCACAATAAACAAAGATGTGCTAGAAAATGTAGTTATATCCTGAGAAGGAAAAGTAAAAGTTATAATTTATTAGTATATATTAACATGAAATCTGATTTATGTGAATATTTTGGTTAAAATGGAAACATATATAATATTAACAGTAATGTTCAGGTCACAGTGCTGCTATGAAACAACAGGGACTGCCAAGCTGTCAAGAGAACAAGCTGTTACCTTAGAAAGCACTGATGCCTTTATATCTGCAATGCAGATATCTGAGAATAGAATATCCCACAAAACACTCAAAGTGACATGCTAGGTGCATTTAGTGTGCCACTCAGTACTGTGTTTCATCTAACAAGGAGGAACAAAACTTTTGAAAGAGTGTTAACTGTTGTATATATAGCAAGATATGTGTTCATTTTAGCTTAGGTCAGTAACTGATACTGGTTATAATTTAAAAATGTAGTGAATATAAGGTCTTCATTACTGTTAAACCTATGGTTACTAACTTTCAGTTTAAAATATTAGCCTTATGTGATTATTGGGAATATATTATGTCAGCAAAACGTCATTACAGTGAATGCCGTTTCACTGACACATATAGGCCAAACTCCAAAAAGAGCGAAAGCTCAGGTCAGCGATTTTTTCCCAGGGAAAAAAATTGCTTGGCTTGAGCCATGGCATTGCCCTTTACCCCACTGTAGTGCAATCTCAGAGTTGGTATAATTAGTTAGGGGGGTGTGAGGGCATAGTCCCCCACACTGTGGGATGTGGGGGGATGAAACCCCCCCAGTTTGTAATGTTTTAAGTGTTATGTTGTGTTTTGTTGGTCTACCGATTTTTTTCCCAGAGAAAAAAATTAGTGACCTGGGGTTTTGTTCTTTTAGGAGTTCAGCATATATGTGTTGGTGAAACGGCATTCACTGCAATGTCGTTTCGCTGACATAATATAGACCCGTGATTATTAGCTATTTGGTTAGCAGGAAGAAAACACAGGTGTGAACATTACTCAAGCCTGAAAGATTTCAGTACTGAAGACTCATAATTTTTATGGCTCTTGTCCTTCCTTTTAGTGTATGGGAATATTCTTGAAGATCCATAACTGACAGAATTATCAGTCTGAGAAAACTGTGCCAATAATTGTGTGCATTTATTCTGTTTCCAAGTGTCTGGTCTATAACACGTATATAACCCCCATCTCTCAATATTTCTTGCATTTGATTAGATAAACCATGTTTTCAGAAAAGCAAGTTACCCTCCACCACCACCATTAATGAAAAGCATAGTGCATATTTTGCTGTTTGGGTGACTGCAGGATTTTATGCCATTTTGACCTGTGTTCTGCTCATTTCTGTCTGCTTCTTACAATATGGTTCTGTAGATTGGATGGCTGTTTAAAGGACTAATCTTAGAGTTCTTCAAAATGTTTTTGAAATTGTCATCCTCACTGAATACTGATTGGATGCCCTTCTGAATGATGTTCTCCAATCAATCTCTCAGATGAAAACATACACTCAAAACTCACATATACACAACCATCTTGATTATGCACATAAAGCAAACCAAATACAACGGCAATCACTTACTCACACAAAGAAACCCACACTGTCTCGTTCTCATAACTACAAACACCACATCCCCTTAATCAAATCAGACATACTTACAAATCAAATCTCAAATGTTATACCACTCTCCTTCTAAAACTTGTCTGTGCAGCAGACTCTCACAATCATGTAACTCTCCTTACCACCCCCCCCCCCCACACACACACATGATTTCATGCACACAAACTCCACTAGTCTGTCCTTAAATGAAATGTACCAGTTCCTATGCAGGACAGAATTCACATACCTGCAGGCATCCATGCTTATGCATACAATCACTGTGTTATGTTCAAAAAGTGCGTGCTCTTAAGCAGTAGCTTAAGATGAGCTCACATTTAACCACCAGGTGCAGGACAAGCAAAAAATATTTCACCAATTTTCAAACTAAAATAAAAAATAGAAAAGAAAGCACTCCACAGAAGGACTGGAATTATATCAACAGCCTTCTCAGACCTGAATTTTAATATACTGTTGTCTCTGCCTTACATTTCCATGTTATGAAAGCTAGCACTTCCTTAAGGTAAGCTGAAAATATTCCTAGCAAATTTTTCTACTTATATGTTATTAAAGGTTCCTTAATTTTTGTACTAAGTGATGTTAGCAGACAGCTGCTTAACAAAATAAAATCTACCACTTAACACCTTATTACCCGAATATCTCCCTATCGATGCTGATCCAACTGCATACCTTGGACCTATTCCATTAAATCAGCTGTTAAAGAATTTTATAGCTTCACACAACAGAAGCAGTCTTGAAATGTTCCATTCAATACCTCCTATTTTAAAACTACTAGAAAAAAATACATGAACAAATAAATTCTAACACATCTAACCAAAAATATTATTCCCCCCCCCCATCTAGCATGGATTCAGACTGGGACATACCCAGAATAAGTATTGTTACCATTCCTCCATACAGTAAACCAATCATATCCAGTACTTCTAAGTAAACAATCAAACTTTGATTTGGATGATTCCTTACTTCAATCATTCTTAAACTACCTCACACAACATAAAGAATAAATTCAGCTGCAGAAATGTGAGATTGTGTACATGTAGCTCAATATGATAAGGTATTGCCTTAAGATTACATGTGCTGATATATATGGATCTGATTCTCACTCTCCATTATTTATCATGCCACCATTTGAAATCTGGGATGGGTGTTAGCCATAGTTTCATGTCAGCACTTTCAGTATATGTTAAAGAAAAACATACAAATGACCTGCATTTTGTTCTCAAGCATGTCCTTGCTTAATTTGACAGGTGAGTATTATTAAATACTCATAAAGGGTGGTGATAACTTAACTGTGTCTACTTAAAGTTGTGTATGACTAGGCCTGTCATTGTGATCACAAGGTCTCTTACTGTCATTGTGATCACTAGGCCTCTTACTGTCATTGTGATCACTTCTCTGGTATTGTTCCTGTCTTCCAAAAATATCTATACCTCCTTCCTATCTATAAACTGTTGAGGTACAGCAAGGCTCCATCTAGTGTCCAAGACTATCTAAAATCTTTGTAAATAAAATGTTTACTTCCTTAGCAAAAGGAAACATTATCCAGTATGCAGACGATTCAACATTAACATGTACACTGGCCTTAAATCAAGTTGAGAAATTAACAGAAACAATTTCTCTTGAAAAGTGGGTCATAGATTTTCAGTTCCTACTAAATGGTAAACAAAAATTAAACTGACACTGTTTACTCTTACCATTACAGAGGTCAATACAGAAGAAATGAAAATCACTTTTCATAACAGCATAACCACAAGTAATCAAAACTGAGTTACTAGAAGTTATCATCATCCACAATCTAAAATCTAAAAAATTGGTCAATACACTAATTACATAATTAATAAGACAAATTAAAACTGTTAGGCAAAGTCAAACAATATTTTAGCAAACTGTCTCATGCAGTTTCTGATTGTTCCTTCATGTCAGTCTCTTTTATATTCCCTTTATCCTAAACAATGTCCAAGCGACCTGCCTAACAAACTTCAAAAAAGTGCTAAATAAATAAAATGAGGTACATCTGATGCAAAGCAGGACCCACCATTGTACGGCTCTAAACAGACCCTGCCATTTTACTGCTCTAAACAGAACCCACCATTGTACTGATCTAAACAGGATCTACCATTGTATTGCTCTAAACAGAATGCACCATTGTACTGCTCTAAACAGAACCAACCATTTTACTGCTCTAAACAGAACCCACTATTGTACTGATCTAAACAGGATCCACCATTGTATTGCTCTAAACAGAATGCACCATTGTACTGCTCTAAACAGACCCTGCCATTTTACTGCTCTAAACAGAACCCACTATTGTACTGATCTAAACAGGATCTACCATTGTATTGCTCTAAACAGAATGCACCATTGTACTGCTCTAAACAGAACCAACCATTTTACTGCTCTAAACATAACCCACCATTGTACTGCTCTAAAGATACTAGACTGATTAGAATTATAAAATATATTGATTCTGGCTCATTTCAGAAGTGTTCATAGCAACTAAACAAATTTGATAAATGTCCTGCCATAAATTACCTAATTTAAAAACTGTACTCCACCCAGACAACTTAGACTTCAAAATTAGAACTCATTTGTATATAAAGATCACCCTAATGGAGGTGCATTATCTTCCATATAGTCATAAAAAAGTGGAATTCAATACCACATGAAATTAGACAATTTACTATTTACACAAAACCAGCAGTATGAACTATATGGCTTGTAATACACTATGATAGTTGATCAGTCTGTATAGCCAATTAATGGTATGATTTTTAGCCTCAGTATTTATGTAGACTGTCAAAAATAGTGTCATGTGCATGGAAATTTCACACTGAGCTGAATGGAGGAGGGTCACTGACCACAACTCTGATCTGTAATATAAAACAGTAAGTGTCATGTTTTCTTGCTTATGTTTTACTTGTTATTGCCTATTCTTTCCATTTATTGCACGTTTTATTGTCTGCTGCATACTTTTTACTGTATTTTGTTGCTATAAACTAATCTGCACTGTTATGCAATTGTCTGTCTTACTGGGCATTTTAAATCACTTTTGTTACTGCCTCACCTTTTGTAAAACTTTCTTAATGAATCAACCAAATGATAAGAAATAAGAAATTATAAATAATTATAATTAGAAATAAATCTTACACTTTGATTATATGGTATTAAATTATATTGTGATTTGTGATGCACTTTAGGTGTTTTTTCATGCTTTTTCATGTTTATACTGAATGTTTTTTGCATTGGGATTTATATTCAATGTTTTTACTTATATTCAGAATGTTTCTTTAACTTTATCTGAATTGTGCAATTAATTAATCAATTAATTATTTAATTGGTATTATGTATAATATATAAGCAGCAAAGAAGTTGAATGTTTTATTCCTTTGAAGGCATTTCAGCCGAGGTACCGGAATAAATTTTGTTGCTGCTCTCCAGTTTCGTTTGGTTGATTCATTTTTTTTTCGTGGTTTGGTTTCTGTAAAACTTTCTTAGCTAGTTTCACTGTGTGAACGGTATTAATTGGAAATTTTCTCCATTGTTAAGCATCTGTTTGTTCTGATTTTTTGCCAAGGAGTGCATCTTGTAATGGATTTGTTTGCATTTAAAAGCATTCTCTAGATTCTCTTTGCTCTTTTTTCTGTTTAGTGTCTCATTGCTGTTTTTCTGCTGTGATAAACATTTCCGTAATGTTTTCTGCCTATAATAGTGTAGCTAGTAGCTGTAGCATAGTTCCCCACCCCTTCACCCTATTATTGTCTTGTTCTTAAACTTGGTGGCTTTGAAGTTGCCCACCCCTACTGTAAATTTGATCTGGGACACTCCTCCCAGTCCAGTCTCATTAGCTCATTCTAATTAATACAGAAAGAACATTTGGGATGGCCAACCCTTTTAGTTTCTTAACCTTGAATTATCTTCTGATCCTCCTTTCTCCTTTCCCACTCTATAAAAAAAAGCTGCTTTTACAGTATTTGTGTTTGCTCCTCCTCCTACTCTATTACTTCATCTTGCTTTTTCCACTACTTGTCCTCTAAAGTGCTCAATTGCATCTTTTCTGCTGCATTTATTATTGCTTGTTTTTAGCCTGTTAAAATTGTACGTATTATTCTAACCTTCTTAGTTTTGGTTTAAGCAACTGGGATTTAGACCTACCCCTTAGCTCTCCCTGGCCTCTCTCCCTCAGATTCTGACAAATAAGAATGGACAATTTCCTACAGTTTCTCCTGCCAGCCTGGATGATATGGGCATCCTGGGACAGTGTATAAAACTGCCTCATGTACACAGACAACCATCTACTATTACCACTTAGGAACACAATTTGTTAGATGTGCAATTACATTAAGAACCTAGAGTCTATGTTCTCTCCCTCACAATCACTACACCTCAAACACCACCCACAACTACACAAAACACACCCACAAATTTGGAGGTTCTCAAGAAAAACATACCCAAACAAGGGAGACCTCAGAGGCAAAAACACAAGCAAACTCCACAACCCTCCACACCACATACCACACATAGTCCACACACCTGTGTCTCGCAACCACAAAGGCCTAACCAAAAACCCAACATATTAGTCATTGGAGACTCCATTGTGAGACACACAGATGTGCCTCTCACCAGGCTGGATAAGGAGAAAGCCACGATTACTTGTCTATCAAGTGCCAGAATCCACAATATCACACACTCACTCAAGTCTCTCAACAACAGGTACTGTTATGACTCTGTCATAGTCCATGTTGGGGTGAACAACCTGAGACATACCTCATACCTATATAAAAAAAAGACATGATGGAGCTCACTGAATATGTGTCCCAGACAGCTATGTCCCTAGTCTTAAACAGAATTGTATCATCACCAGAATGATGCCTCAATACAAACAGAAAATGGTTGACTTTTGGCTTAGTTTCTGGTGTCATCCAAGGGGATTCAGTACCTGACAGCCAGGGAAGATATGATTGACAGAGCATGATGCTTTGCTAGAGATGGCCTGCATCTGTCTCACTTGGGCTTCAGGTTTCTGGCAAAGGCCCTTGCCTCCCTCATAGTGCCTTTTTAGAAAAAGTCCTGAGGTTGAAAAACCAACATAAAAATTTCAACAAAATGCAAATTAATGGTCATACTGCTAAACGCTAGGAGCCTAAACATTTATCTGCACTCATTGCAAACATTCATAACCCTGGAAGATGCTGACATTTGTGCAGTCACAGAAACCTGGTTCAAAGCTGCTGAAAGCACCCCAGCCATACCTGGTTACTCATCCTATCATACATTCAGGCCCCAAACTGTGGGCAGCAAAGCCAAAGGAGGTGGAGTTTCAATGTATATTAAAGACACACACACACACACACACACACACACACACACACACACACACACACACACACACACACACACACACACACACACACACACACACACACACACACACACACACACACACACACACACACACACACACACACACACCTCCAGGCTGGTCAAACAGTATGACATACAGGAGACACTCCAGGTGCAGTTAACCATTGACAAGACCCCTATTCAAATCATAGCTAGCTGCAGGCCCCCAAATTTGACTCAAGATGCCCACTCCACCTATCTGGACCTCTTCCGATCTATCAAGATACAACCCTTTACCCTGATCCTAGGCGACTTTAACTACCAAACTATAGAATGGAAAAACTAATCATGCCAGAACACAAATGCCCAGAGATTCCTCGAGTTTATCAATGCAAATGTCTTAAAACAGCTAGTCGATACCTCCACAAGAGGCAATAATATCTTGGACTTGATATTAACCAACATGAGTAACCACTGCAGCACCCCTACAGTATCATCCTCCCTGGTAAGATCCAACCATAAAGCAGTCACTTTCAAATTCAGCATCTCCCCTGACCCCGCCCCCCCCCCCCCTCTAGCTAGGGACAAACAAAAAAACTTCTCCAAAGCTGATTACAACCTCCTGAGGGATGGTATAAACAGCTTCACAGTCCCCTTCCCCTCTGTTGGAACTGGCACCAATGTCCAAATCTGCACCAAAGTACTATACAAACACTTGTATAGATGCTTGGAATCAGGAATACCTGACAGGATAACATCATCCTCTACAAGGAAGAGCAAACCTGTCTGGTGGACATCTGAAATAAGTAAACTATATAACAAAAGGAAAAACTTGCTGTCCAGGACCAAGAAGGAACAGGTGCCCAATTAGAAGCAATCTGTCCTTAGCCTGAAAAAGCAAATAAGAGCACTAGTGAAGTCCTCTAATGCCAACTTTGAATCCAAATTGACCACATCTACTAGAGACAATCATAAGACCTTCTTCACATATCTCCACAATCTCAAAGGAAGCACCCGGATCTGTTCAATGCTGGTGGTCAAGGACACCACATACACAAATGCTGTAGATATAGCCAACCTACTGGATGACAGATTAATTGAAAACTTCACCCCTCTGTCCCCCCATCAGTAAATCAGGACATCCCCAGTACCTGACCCCTCCTCTACCCTTATCTCTAGAGAACAAGTCATAACTGCCCTCTCAAAGGCAAAAAATACAGCCTCCATGGGACCCGATAACACGCCAGGCTGCATCCTATATTAACTCAGGCATGAACTTGCAGCACCATTAGGCAACCTATTCAACCAAAGCCCGAGTACCGGCTTTGTCCCAGCCAAGTGGAGGATAACCACTGTCATCCCTTTACACAAAGGTGGAGCATCCACCGATCCGGGAAATTATAGACCCATCAGACTAACTAGCCTGATCTGCAAGCCTATAGGACAGATTATCATGAACCTGATTAACAGGGACATTGGCAACCTTCAAATACTCGACCCCACACAGTTTGACTTTGTCAAGGGGAGGTCATGTCTGTTAAATCTGATCGACTTCTTTGAGACAGTCATCAAAGCCATGGATGTGGGGAAGATGGTGCACACCACCTACCTTGACCTGACCAAAGCCTTCGACACTATTCTGCACTCGGGCATAATAGATAAACTCTCTCAACTAGGCATCAATCCATATGTTATCAGATGGGTAGCAAACTGGCTCACTGATAGAACCCACCTAATCAAAATAGGGAAAGCCACCTCAAGCAGTAGACCCGTAATGAGCGATGTACCTGAAGGATTGGTCTTGGGGCCTCTGTTATTCAGAATATACTTCTCTGAGGTGCAGGCTAAAACCAGTGGACTATGGCTGACCAAGTTTGTAGATGACTGCAAGCTGAGCATGGTCATCAATTCCAAGTGATGTGGACGTCCCCCAAGAGGGTCTCATCCAAACAAATGACTGGTGCCAGAAACATGGCCTCAAGCTGAATGCCAAAAACTGCATCATCATCCCCTTTGGGGAGAGTGATGTCCCCACATATCAGATTAATAAAAATGTTCTAAGCACGCAATCAGTCATGAGGGATTTAGGAACCCAGGTTGATAGCAACCTGACTTTTGACCACAATGTTGCTTTTGTTGTACGGAAAGCTTTCTATATGGCCTACCTCATAAGTAAGGGTATCTCATCCAGGGACAAGGAGGTCATAACATCCCTGTATTCTTCCCTTATAAGGCCACTTAATCAGCACCATGTACCCTTTGGAATGTACCTCACAAAACACATGCATCAGCTGAAGAGAGCACACAGGTTCCTCACCAGAAGAATCCAGGACCTCAAACATCTACCCTACACAGATAGGCTAAAAGCCCTGTTCCTCTACTCAGTTTCATACAGACTCCTCAGACGTGACCTCTGTCTGGCATACAAAGTAATCTCAGACCCTGCCTTGATGAGACTACTTCATATCCGTAAGTTAAGCTCCACTCGAGTAACCTGCACACGCAACCTCAACCAGGTCTGTGACATCAATAGGACTTGTTGACAGGACAAATTTGTGTCCCAGAGACTCCCCCATCTGTGGAATAGACTCCCTCTCCACAGCAAGAATAGTACCTTATTATCCCTTTTCGAGTGCAACCTGGATAACTGGATGGGAAACAGAAAATACACCCCTGGGATTCCACCTGTGTCCCTGCTTGGCAGGGGTTTTGGGTGCTGACTTGTCTAAACATGGGCTAAACTCTTGGCTAGGCTTATAAGGACCTCGGGGGTCAATGGCCTAGTAACTTCTAATGATCCTATAAAAATAAAAATTTAGAATATCATTCATCTATTATGGTAAATAGCATACAGAATGCCTCTGCTGGACTGTATGGTAAGAAATGTATTCACATCTTTATGTTTTTAGCTTTAGAATATGTATATGTACACATCTGCATGTTGTTGATGTAAACAGAATGAAGTAACAACAATACAAACAGTTCACCTTATTAAATGCAACTTCGTTTTCAGATTTGAATGATGGCTTTTCTGTCGAACCTATTTTAATGTAATTATTGTATTATGACATATGGGTTACCATAAGAGTGCCATAATCTAGAGTTAGAAAATGTATTTAATTGATTGTTTTATACTATTTTAAACTTCAAAATGGGCCATTATATGTGAAAGTTTGTTTTCCTGAACTGTGTATTTCTTCAATAAACTTCCATAATCTCTGATTTTAGACTTTATACATCTTTTGTTAGAATTCTACAGGATTGCTCCCAATCTTTGTAACTACAAAAATGGGCTACTGCATTGGTACTTAGTGTACATTAATAATCTGCCATTATTGCAGTTTACTTGCTGCGATGTGGATAAAACTGTGTCATTCTTTCTTCCCAACTTGGCTAATTTAAATGCATTTAAGTGAAACAAAAATTAATATCCCAATTCCTGTCTCATACAAATTGGTGACATGAGGCAGAGCCTTCAGTGAAAGCAAAGTTTTGACTGATGTGTTTCCTCAGCCAGCCATTAGAAGCATTCTTGTGATCCAATGAATTTCATCTTTGCAAAGTGAGAAGGTCACTACATATGTCTTTTGTTCAAGGCATAAATTCTCAGACTTTGTCATAATAAGACTATTTCAAACCACAAAAAAACTAATGGAGCATCCATCTGATGTCTATCAGCAATATATTATATATTATTGAATTTAACAAGAAAAAAGTGATCAAAATATTTATGTATATCCATCAACTTAATAGAATGAGGAGAAAATAGAAATACGAAACAAAATATTTTCTTTTAAAGGAATGAAAAGGTATATACAACACTATGAATAAAACATATAAAATACTATTCCTAAATATTACAAAATACTTTAGAATGTTTCTAATCTTTTCTAAAATTCCTAACATTGACCAACGTGTATGATGTACTATTTTTCCCAAATTTCTCAATATTAAAGTGTATATTTATTTCTTGAATATATCTGAAGTAAATTCAATAACTTCAACAAAAAGAGGATAAAATAAATTATTCCAGTTTTTTGTCATACTTTTTCTAGCTACAGTTAGAAGGAATCTGAATTGACATAACGGGGAACTGGGGGATTAAATAATGAATCCGAAAAAATATGTTATGTCAGATGTTGAGATTTTCAGTTATAGAAAGCATGTTGACAATCAGCTTTTAAGTTATTCTAACAAAGAACGTTATCTTTAAAGACACTTACTAATCTTCTGTGCAGGACTAATCTAGTCCTGCACGGAAACGGCAGTTTAAGAGGAGGACGGCAGCGTGCCATGCATATTAATGAAGGTGCGCTGCCTGAACTCCTAATGCTACACGAAGCGTGGACGAGTGCAGGGGGCATGTCTGAGAGCAGAGCTTTCAGAATAAACACGCCCCTGCAAAGTAGAACAGATGAATGTATAAATAAATGAGCGAGACTGCTAATAAGTGTCCGCATATCCCCACCAACAGTCCCCATGTGTTCATCAGCAACAGTACAGTCAAATAAAACAAAGTAACCCTTTTATTTATTTTTTTAAAACCCCAGTACATCTAACCATAGGTGTGTGGGTTTGCCCATCGCTTCGCTATGGTTAAAGCAGCTGAAAGGGCTGAAGAGGATAACAAGGAATATATAAGCAAATGAAACAGCACAGCACTAGTGTAGTGGCTAGAGCATTTGCCTAACGAACAGGCATTCCCAGTTTGAGTCCCACTACAGCACATATCATTTTCCATGTGAAATCTGTATATGAACATATTTTTACATCTTATTGCTGTATAACATAATAACATTTAAATGTGAACTGGAGTACTGCATTAAATGCACATGTGAAGTGTCAGTGTCATAATGAATAAGGCACTAGTAAGCATGTTTAAGCACAAATAAGCAGTAGTAAGCATATATAAGCACTAGTAAGCATGTTTAAGTGCATTTGCGTGGGGGTAAGCATTGCCTACACAGATTAAGCAAAGTAGAAGCTAACCGAGTGTAAGAAACTGTAACCAGAGGTTAGCAGCGCTTACCGTCGCACAAACCTGCTTACAACTGCTTTAAAGTGCCTTAATCACTCTGGATCCAACGGCCCATGTTCTGCCCAGCAACAAAATAAACTGCCGCTGCAAGGCTCAAACTCAGGACCCTGTACCCTATAGTCACAGTAATTAACCACTACGCCATCATAGTAATTGATATGTATGAGGTATCAACAAACTAATTCTCACTACAGGAAAATCAAACCAAACATGTGAACTGAATCTATGTACAGTGTGATGTTGGATAACCTGCCACAGAACATAAATATGTGAACTGGAGTACTGCAGTAAGCATAGATCTGAGGTGTGATTGTAATAAAGTGTAGAATTCCCAGGTCCTCATAAAGTGTATGCACACATGAATCACAGATACCAGACACATACATAACCTGTAATGAAGAATAAATCATTGCCAAATGGCAAATATAGTGCTAATTAACTATTAAGCAATGCTAACCGCAGCACAGCTCAAGTTAATAAGTGTAAGCAATGTGTAGTGGAGTCAATTAAATCTGCCTAGTGGTATACCCCTTTAAGCAGTGCCAGCCTTATGTAAGCAGGTGTGCCCATAGCTTAGACTTTTCAAAACCAGCCAATCACAGGAAAGTGTGTAAAATGGCTGTATTTAAACCCCACAGGTGGGAATACTTCTCATAACTGGTTGTAGCTTCCTACTGCAGGCAGAATGGCTGGTGTGGGTGAAGGCACTCGATTTAGAGCACAGCGCTGGAGCATACAGAAGTCAAAAATCATGGTATGGCTCCTGGTAAAGCACCATGATCAGAGACTACTGCAGGACCAGTACCAGGGCTCACAATATAAAACCAAGGCCTGGGACAGTCTCGCTCGTGACCTTATCAGTGCCACAGGTATCCTCCGGACTGGTGAGCAGGTCAGGCACCACCATGCTGATCTGAAGCTGTGGAGGTGGGATGTACTGGAACAGTGGATCCAGAAATCATTCTACTAAGTAGTAAATAATTGCCTAGCTTGTGTATACTATGGATAGGTATGGCTAAATATCACTGCATTTCTCTGACAGCTGCAGATGAGCGGGCTGCAAACCAGAAAGCCCATGATGCTAGGCTGCAAAGGTTGTGTCGAGAGGCAGGTTAGTAATCAGTCTGCATGTACTGTCATAACAAATAAATAAGAGCCTTAGAAAGTGTTGTACCAGTAGAAATAAATGTGTATTGTATTGTATTTGCTTACGGAGCTTTTCTCCCCAGGCCTCCACTGAAAATGGGCACATTCTGGCCCAGTGGACTTCCCCGGTAATCAAACTGAAAATAAATAAATAAATAATGGTCTGTGAATAAAGGTATAACCCCTGGAGTGCTTCTGTTTACTCTTCTCTCATATGTTGGCAATCTGTTCCATACTATAAATGGTACTGTTGTACCATAAGCAGTGTCACCCACAACATGGTATGCAGATAAAATGGGCATGAAGTCCTGCATAACAATGTTGGAAGTGCCAAGAGGTCAGTTATATTGTACATGTTAGGGAGACTTAGATAGAAAACAGTCGAAAGCTGTATATCAATTCCCTGATAGCACAGTGTACTGTGATGTTAGCTATAATATTTTGTCACACACAGCAGGGGTTTGAATCCTGGGAGTGCTACTAAGTTTTATGCATAATCATACCCCACAACTGTACAGATTTTGATACAATGTTCAGATGGAAAGCTGTATGCATAATTAAACCCAACTGTACAGAATTTGTAAGAACGTTCAAACTGAAAGTTGTATGCATATTCATACCCCACAACTGTTCCAATCTGTCCAGCATGTCCAGATAAATGGCCCTTATCACCAGTTTGGTACCCTGTTCCCCTGAAAATCCAGTGTGATGTTCCAAGAATTGTAGGCAGCTGTCAATCACATATAACTGATATTCAAACATGTACATAGTCAGAGATTGTATATGGAAACAAACCTGTCATTCTAGCACCTCACCCAAAGTGTATGACAGCAATTCTCAACATATGTTGCATTACCACCTTCAGCCTGTCATGTCTGTATGTAAGACAAGGTCATGTATATAATAATCTATAAACATACCAGTGTACAATATAAGGCCATTGTGTAGTGTAATAATACATGTAAGGGAAAGATCACTGCAGTGACTAAGAATGTTGTGAAAACTGCAAGGATGTATTAGTTGTTAATTGAACTCTCGTTCACACCCCTACCATATGTGCATAATAACCCAATGACACTCCTCAACTAGTATGTGTACACTCCAACCTTTTGTTGGGACATATGTCCTAATGGTTTATAAATATTCACATTTGTTTCTATGCATGTGCCATGTGAAAATACACCCATATTGGTGGCCTGTTGTCATCAATGAAACCTGCATGCTCCTGTAATGGCCACTGTTGTTCCATATATGCATGTGATCTGCTTGTTCTGCAACTGTGTTAATTCTAGTGTGTTGGGTTAATGGGAATACCTATGCATGCTGTTATAACTAATCCTGAATGCTGTTAACTGTTACTAACCCATATCTTTCATAAACCTGTGACAACACAGCTCATATGGGAAGGCCGGTCCCAGCAGACCCACCTGTCCCACCTCAGCTGGCCATGGCACCAGGCACCAGCACATCTGAGGCCCAGCCTGGGACCTCCTCCTCCTCTGTGGGTCCTGCGCCATCCTCGGGTGGAACCACTGCAGGGGATGGGGCTCACCCCCCCTCAGAGTGGGCACAGAGGGGAACCTGTCACCCATCAACAGGTCTGGGCCGTGGTGCATAAGGAGCTCAATCTGGAGTATCGAGAGTGGCTATGTGAGCTTGAGGGCCGAGTGGCGCTATTAGAGGGTGAGCCTGCTCCTCCTACACAGCCCCCAGCACAACCACCTTCGGGGCCGTGAAGGTGCAGTGGTGACTGCCCATGGATGGGGACCTCAGTCCCACAGTTTCCAGTTGGGAGCTCATGGGCTTGCGACTTCCAAACACCCTCCCCGTCCAAGGTGTTTACCCCCCACATGTGTCATATACTGGCCCTGAATACATCTTGTGTGTCTTGTCTGTTAACCTACCCAACCTACCTCCCCAAATATACCTACTACCCCTCCCCAGCATCCCACTCTCACCTGAAAAAAAGAAAAAAAAGAGCAATCTGTTCCCACAAAAAAATCTCACCCCATATATAGCTGTCCATTTTGCACACATGTCCACTGGACACAAGTAATCTGGTCTAATTGGCATCACAATGAATATATGTTGTCCTCACCCCTCTCCCAGGGGTTTGAGGGTCCAAATGTACCTGCAAATATAATGTATATGCACAGCTGTTGCTGTAGAAGAAATGGGCAGCTATGGACCTTTCCTATACCCTTCCTGCACATGCCTAGCTATTTTCCCTACTGTCTTTCCCTCTTTGTGCCCCATTTTTCACCACTTTCCTATTAACCCCTTTTTCTTTTCTTTTAAAGGAATTAGCGTTGGGGTAAGTGGCAGTAAGCACTTTTAAGCAGCAATAAGCAGGTTTGCTTGGGTTTGCACAGAGGTAAGCACTGCTAAAGTCTGGTTACAGTTTCTTATAGTCAGTTAGCTGCTGAATTGCTTAACTTGAGTAGGCATTGCTTAGCTCCGCGCAAACCCAAGTAAACTTGCTTACAACTGTTTAAAAGTGCCTCAGTCACTCTGTAGCCAATGTCCCTTGTTCTGCTCAGCAACAAAATAAACTGCCTCTCCAAGGCTCAAACCCAGGACTCTGCACTCCAAACACAAAGTGATTTATCACTAAACCATGGCAGATATACATAGTCTGAAGTTTACACAAACATATCATGCAGCGCAATCAGTCAGCAGTACAGGAAATGTTTTATTATCACACCACATAACCTGTTAATGCAAGAAGTCTAGACAAAGTATGCCACACTGTGGGTACAAATAGGGATATATGTCAACTAATGCTCTGATACACTTAAAATGTTGCTAGTTACACAGTTATATGTATTACAACACATATGTAGAAGGAGATGAAGTCTGAAACACAAAAGTGTTGCCACTAGTTACTGACTTCAATGCTGCGATCATCCATGACAATTGCTAAGTGAATGAGGAACAGGCCATAATATGAGCCGAACATGCATGGACATATGGACAGATATATATCTGCAAATGTAGACAGATAGACAGCTATATGTAAATATATATATATTAATGTATGACTCACAAATAATCATATAACAGCAATTGTATATAGATACATACATATGTTCATATGTATGTATATATATATATATATATATATATATATATGTGTGTACACACACACACACACACACACACACACACATATATATATATATATATATATATATATATATATATATATATATGTATATATCTATAGATACAAATAATCATATAACAGCAATTGTATATAGATACATACATATGTTCATATGTATGTATATATATATCTATATATATATATATATATATATATATATATATATATATATATATATATATATATAGCCATATGAGATATATATAGGTACATACACATATACACACACAAAAGGTATCAGTAGCCATACATATGTAGAAGTAGTGTGGAAGTACTGGGTGCAAAGTATATCCCTCAGCCACAAGCCCTTCAACTGGCACCTGTGAAATGTGTAGTGTGGCAACCATTTACACAAATGAGAATACTGACATTAAACATATACCCACCCACAATTCAAAGGACATGACATGACACACGGGTATGCATACATAGATAACCTTTATTCCTGTACTATACAATAATGCAGGTCAGTACTGACACCACATAAGGTTTGAAATATGTAATCAGTCATGAATGCAAGGCCCACACAAAACAGTAGATGCAAGCAGTGGGTACATATACTATACTATGCTGTCCAGGCCAAGGCCTTCAATTAGTACAACAGTAGGAGCAGGATTTGCCTTCAGGATACATAACAATCAACAATTACAGATGTAGTTCAGCAGCCTCCAATTACACCCTGTAGTCAAGCCCTAAGGGGAAAAGTAGTACTTGTGTTAATGTCACAGTATCATGTACATAACATTGCTTAACCTAACATCTCACTCTCACACTGAATGACCATCTTCTTAACAGTTATATCACTGAAAAGGTGCCATAGCCTAGGTAAATGGCATAGAACCTCCCATAAAAGGCTGTACAAGGGCAAGAAACACTGTGTACCACACACTTACCTCAGGAATGTACAAGGGCACATATATGTTCTCCAGCTGTTGCCCCCATATATATGGACATGGACCAACAGTTGGTGTGGGAGTCCATGACATGACTGGGATGATAGCAGTAATGCTAACGGTAAATAATGATAGGCCATTATCTAACAACCCTTCCAGTATCACAGCAGGACAAAGACTGGCATATATGTGGAGGACAGAGGCAGGAACATAGGACCATATTTGCATTATTGCTGTTACACACCCTGGAAATTGCTGGTGTTACAGGATTCATTGCAGCATACACTTATGCATGGATACTACATTGAAATACAAATGGATGTAGCCATGTACTGATAGCACTCAACAGACAGACTGCCACAGATATATTTGGGACAATACCCGTGTGGTGCACAGACAAAACCTAACAGCCAATCCCCTGGTATCATACGGATAGGCCCACAGTTGAGAGCTATGCAGACAGACAATATTCCATGAAAAAGTACCATGTACACAGAATCCCTGTAAGAACAGCAAGATACATTGCACCCAACAACACTACTCACGCTGTCTGTAGGTCTAGAACCTTACCCAAATGTGTATTTGGCCTGTGTCTGCAGGTTCTGCTGTAAGAGGTATTGCTGCCTGCTGTCTGTAACACTGATGTCCACACACAGGAAATAAGTCATCCATACTGTAAAGGTGAAGGGACAACACCCACAGACAGCAGCAATTTATAGTACAGGGTTGCCATGACAGTGGTTATCTGAAGTACTATACAGCAGGCTGCATGCAATTAGCAACTGGTGGACACTGACTGGAGCAGAGGCCACAACCTGATCATGTGCAATACCAACAAAAGCATGCTGAAATCTATTCAAACCAGCTCAATCACTCTACTGGAGAGACTGAGAGAGAGAGAGAGAGAGAGAGAAACATTCAAGAAAGTTCACAAAGCTCAGGGTTGTGTTACAGCAGAAACAACATAACAAGTATGTGAAACAGATATGCATTTACTGGCATGTAGTATATGGCATAGAATAATAGGATGCATACTGTGAAAGGATGTATATGTGACATCAGTACTTGCTCCTGTAATGATGTTGTGCTCAACAACTGCACTGGACAGTAGTATCAGTCCCTGTGGGCAGTAGGACATACCTGTCAAATGTACAGACCAGCAGTGAATGACAAAGATGTGACCCATGATATCTGTGTTCTGTAAATTACTGTGGCCAATGGCTGGTGGGGGTATTAATACTGCCATGATAGACACATGGGTGAGAGACCACACCACCTGCAGGGCAGTCATGTTAGAGTGCAGCATAGCATGCCCAACTGCCATAGCAGTATAATATGCTTATCTAAGGTTTGTCACCATATATACCCCCATAATGTTAGTTTGTGTTCACATGTGACACTTATCTGTGTTGCAGCAAGGCAGAACAGTTCAGCTGTGAATTAAAGAGGGTACATGAGTGTGGTCCAGATGTTCGTATGCACCCTACATACAGATACATATATTTGCGATACATATTCACAGCTGTGTATATCTACAGAACCTTGGACAGTTATTCATTTATAAAGGTATATAAACAACACCAAATGATATCTACACATATATGCACATATGTGTATATATATATATATATATATATATATATATATATATATATATGTATATACATATATATGTATACAGACAGATATATGTGTGCATGTGTATGTCAACATATATATATATATATATATATATATATATATATATATATATATATATATATACACATTTCAATACATTTTCCCTACCATGACATGTGTGAGAGAACATCACACATCAATACACAACATACCTACACACCAGTACATGGCTGCAAGATGGAGTGTCGAGTGAGGGGTGTGTAGCCCATGTTGGGAACACATTGTAATTGTATGGGATGGTGGGATATATATGTTGGTGAAGGGTATTAGGCACATATTGGTATGTAGGTCTGGTTGAGTGACAAACAAGACAGCATACAGGGCTGGTATATGACACATGTGGTGGTTAAACACTGTGGACGGGTAGTTACATTTGGGATGTGGAGGCCAGTGAGCCCCCACATGGGAACAAAGGGAACACGGTGCCCACCCATGGACAGTCATGACAGCATCTACATGGACATAAAGTGCCTGGGCTGTGCACTGGGCAGGAGGGACATGCATGTCGAACCTTGTGTATGTGTACTGCATGCCTCCAGGTGATGTAGCACATACCAAATAATTGTAGCAAACTGGTGAAAATAAAAACTAAAAACCACAAATTCACCAGTAGGACTAGGGATTCCTCACCTATCCTGTGCAAGAGAACTTTTGTTTGACTGGTGGGATTCCTCATCTATCCTGTGACAGTGTAATATATTTAAATCCACATGACTATTATTGTTCTGAGGAAGTCAATTTTGCTTTGATGAAAGCGCTTAACCTGAAAAATAAACTTGTGTCTGCTAGTCCTACTGGTGAATTTGTGGTGATGTAGCACATACCCCATGTCACTGTGGACCTCCCTATGCCCAATACCCGTGACCTACCTTGGTGGCAGACACATGTCTGTGCGTGCTCCATGGGGGAGGACACCATCCCCTGAGGTGGTTCCACATGAAGGTAGTGATGGAACAGTAGATAATGAGGTTCCATGATGGACCATGGATGTGATGTGGACTGGTAACATGTGCACATTAGGTTGGAGTGGTGTTCCTGCTGGCAAATAACCTCTACACATACTGGTGTGTAACTGTTATGGAACATATGTGGGCTGCAATTGTCCACACAATCCCAGAACATGTCCAACAGCATGCATAGATATCCCCAATATGACAGAATGGCAGATGTGTAGCAATCACATAGCAGGCCTACCACATGCCTATGTGGAAACATAGTGGCAGTGACAATGGCATGCAGGTGAAATACCCTGTAACAGCCTTGCAACTCTAGTGTCCCCACAGGGAGCATGTCTATAAGCACATAGCAGAAAGTGTTGTACAATACAATATATGGCCCAATGGTACACATACTGGACACATACCACTAGCGCAGTGTGAACATTATGTTGGACCTGATATGGTGGTGGGAGACTGATATATGTATTGTATTATGGTAAACATGACATATGAGTTGCTCAGACATATTTTCATCATTATGTCTTTCAGGGAGTATGGCACACCTGAGAAACCCCACATACAGTGCCGCTGAGGAGCAGATCATCATCACCAGCATCATCCACAACTATCAGCTGCTCTTCTCACGGACAAGCATGGACCAGCAGGAGAGAACAGCCATGTGGACTGATGTGGTCTGCAGGGTGAATGAGGTGGGGTTGCATAGCCGAACTTATGAGCAGTTCTGCCACCATTGTAGTGACCTGCTCTGGCAAGTACGACATTGTGGCGCTGCCGTGTGGGGTGACCACCTTGCAATGGGGGGGTCATAACATTCATCCTCCCCTTACCAGAGTGGAGGAGCTGCTCATCAGCCTGGTAGCACCTGCCTGCCCACAAGAGCTCCAGACCTATATGGTCATGGAGGTGGGTGTTACTCACACACCACACATTGAGCATGCGGGTAAGGTTCCAGGGCATATCAGTAGACTACTGTAGTGTATGCATCTGTACAGGTAGACCATGCATGTGTGAGATGTGGGGTATGTTGCTGTGTAGTACTGATAAGCAGTAATGCATAAACTGTAGTACTGTCGACTTCAGCTGTTGTTGTACTGTAATATTGCAGCCACGCTGTAGCAATGCCACAGCTGTGGCCACTGACATCAACTCTATCTCATGTCAATGTAGGTACCTCTGGGATACCAGCAAGGCAGCGGCTGGATGCCGGTGAGAATGGTTTAAGGTTATGCTTGGCAATTCACTGTGCATGTCATAGCTAAGGTGTAGGCCATGTGCACATCTAACACACCTACCCATAATGCATGCTGTACATGTGCACTGACACAGCACACACCTCACTAATGAGATTACCAGCCTCAAACAATTGGAATACACAGTCCATCTCAGACAACTGTGGCTACACTCCAGTGCACATTGCCCAGGCACAGCTGACATCTGCCCAACATACATAGCTATGTCATACACAGAGCAGTTGAACATGCTACATATAATGACATCCCACTCCCTCTGCTAATACACGCTCCAGGGACCTAAAGCTAATCAACACATTACACAGAACATACTGGAGGGATAGGGCCCTGTCCTGGGGAATCACCACACTCTGGGATGGACTACCCATACATGTCAGGCAATGCTACTCATTGGCCCTCTTGACAGAAACACTTGGCAATTTGATGGGGAATGGGAAATACACCCTGGGTAGCATGTGTGTGCCATAGCCTGACAGGGGCACAGGGGAATAACATTAGTGGGTGGTGCATGGCAGGAAACCCCTGTGGCTAGGCTTATGTAGGCCCCAGGACCAATAGACCAGTACTCACCTATGAACCTTTGTGTACCACAGGCAGCATCAGCCAGGGCCTAATCATGGTCAATAATGATCTCTCACTATAGGTACAGTACAATGTTTCTGTGGTTGGACTAATGGTTATCTACCACTCATACCTGCACCACTGATGATGACATATGTGAATACACATCAAAGAGTCACTAAACACGTGTCCACAAGTGATCTAGGAACACAATGAGGCTGTGAGCAGCAGTGGAAAAACACCTGACACACAGAGACACATCCTGCAATGGTGTGTACACCCGTGAGGTATGGTGCACAGTACATGCCAGGGTGCTGAACAGATGCACAGCAATGCTGTAGACATGGATGCAGTGGGTTGCAGGGGAAGGGCCATCACCTACAAACAGAAGCCATGCATCACAGCCATGTATAATGTTGGTAATGGGGATTGACTACAGTTGCACTGCATGCTGTTCAGCCCCACATGTCCTGCATGCTGACATGTGTGTAATTACAGATATGTGTGTGATACTGTACTGCACCATTGCCTGCTATTGTATGTGTTATGGGGTTGTGGGAGCTCTCTGTAGGTGCTCTCTGGTGTAGTGTATGGGTTGCCTTGTATATTGACTGCATGTGTGTATGTCTGTGTGGCCATGTCTGCACACATGTGTGTGTGCGGGTCCCCCCCACAGGGAATCTGATGTCACTGATACAGACAGTGACCATGAAGATAGGTGTGTTGTGGCACAGGAAGGGTCATCATGGGCTGCAGCTGGGCCACCAATTGACAACCCACACGTATAAACACCATTCACACACACAGTCACACTGTCTCTACACACCTCATCACCATTGGCTCTAGTTGAGAGACAGACTATGGCTGGCATGGGCCAGGACAGTGTGGTGTCTATGGCACGTGTGTCAGGACACAACAGCCATAGCCGGATGTCTGGCAGGGTATCATATAGGCAGATGTGCAAGGGTGCTCGTAGGAGCACTGCTGGTCATCATGCACCTGGCAGACGTGCAACATCTATTTCAACCACACGCATGTTTCAGACTGTAATGGAGCACAGACACAGATGGAATGGTACACCAGGCAGAGTCTAAGGGTGCAGAGGGCTCATCATACCTCTGTAACTGACAGCATCCATGACCTAGCAGGTGCCATCCTTAATTACACTGAGGTCATGGATAGACGGTAGGGTGAGACATTGGAACTCATCCAAAATGTCATGTCCATGCATCAGGACATAGCAAGATGGTTGTGATGGCCATGTGGACATATGCCAGCAACACCAGCAGCTGGAGGTTGCCGTGGATGTCTGAACAGTCACAGCCACTCCCGTAGTGGCAGTACCAGCCCCAGCACTGTAGGGGGGGTCCAGAACCTGTCATAATAGACCACGTGCACGTGGCCCTGGCCAGTCCCAGGGGAGATACCTGGATCCAGTGGATGTCTGTCAAACTCGGGGGACAGTACTCAGTCTGGCTCTGTACCTGACTGCCTGTAGCACCCCTACCAGGCACAGGTCCTGTGCCCATGGCCGGAGATGGTGAACTGCAAACCCTGCCAGGTACAGTCTGCAGCTGTCCCACAATTCCCTGTATAGGGCAGCCACATGGAGGAACTGTGTGCATGCAGACACACACACACATAAACAATGAACCTAGGCAACCACATACCTGCACACACGACATCACCAGTGGCCCATAACAACACTCAGCCCCCTCATATACACACACACATGTTGTCAATTGTATGGCTCTGCCTAGGCCTCTGGCAAACCAACAACACACCCTGTGCATATGATGATACCTGTGCCACTGCCTGACATCGGTAATATCAATGCAGGGACAGGCTAACATGGTTCTGATGCACAGGGAGACTGCACAACAGTGTAGCAAGTGAATGATGTGTAGCATGTTGTCAGCAGTAAAGTGAAATGCTAATATCTTGGAAGGTGTAGCTGTGCAGGCATGATGCATCATAGCTTTAATTAACAATGTTGTATTGTTGTCACCAGTATCTGTTCAGATTGCATTGTGTTTGTCCATGTGCCACATGGCTGATGGGTGTAGGGGTATCAGCAGGCCTTCTACAGTGGACACCAGTAAGTGTAGTGCAAGTTGGAATACATATCGTAATGGCGGGGAGCATGACTCCCTGCTTCCCCCTCAGGGGGGCTGGGCCCCCCACAACCCCCCTACTGTGATATAGGAAGTCCTAGTTTGCACTACAGTGGGGATAGGCAATTATTCCCCATCCCCACTATAGTGGCATCCACAGCCAAATTGCCTAATCTGCAATGAGTGAATGCATACTGACATTTGCACATTGCACATTTTATGCATGTATTGCAAGATTGTGCAATGTTGAGAACATACTTTAGGCCTACCAGCTTCTGGATACATGGATTTTTCCCTTTGAAAGGTGAGCCATATATATGTTAACATATATACATTCCTAGTGCTGTCTATATGTGGACATGTGGACATATACATATATATCGATGGCTATATGCGTATCTATGTATATATTGGCATATATATATATATATATATATATATATATATATATATATATATATATATATATATAGATGTGTGTGTGTATATGTATATGTATATAGATATGTCTATACCTATATCTACATATATAGATATGTTATATCCATTTAATGATGAATATATATATATACACACACAAATACATCTACATGGTGGAATACATTCCCTGTAGTGTTGTATACCTGGGCTGGATGATATGTATGTGGAAACATCATGATTATGTGTATCTGCCATGGCTTAGTGGGAAATCACTTTGTGTATGATCTGCAGGGTCCTGGTTACGAGCCTTGCAGGACCTGTTTATTTTGTTGCTGGGCAGAACACACAAACCTGCTTACAACTGCTTTACGGTCTCTTATTCACTCTCTATCCAACGGGCCATGTTCTGGCCAGCAACAAATTAAACAACTCTGGCAAGGCTCAAACCAAGGACCCTGCACACCCTAGACAAACCAATGTACCATTAAGCCATGACAGGTACACAGATAGTCACTGTTTCACAAACATACCAGCCAGTCCTGTCATGCAACAGTGCAGAGAATGTATACCAACATCTAGATGTCTGTGTGGGTAACTATTGTGTAACCTTAACAGATACAACATACCCATATATGTATAGATACATATGTATTCAAATATATATGTTGTTTTACTAACTCTATATACATATATATTGCTATCTATGCACATATACCTATATATCTGTTAGTAGATAAATCTATCTATATAGGTATAAATGGCCATACATCTGTAGATAGCAATTGCAGATTAACAAATACACCTATGTCCACATGCTCCATTAATGGGGTTGAAAGGCCCCACACACTATACGTCTTGTATGAATAGGCATCCCCCCACAGCCAGACACCTGTGCCCTGCAATACACTGCCAAGTACAGTCTGCCTGCCACAGGACATTTAATATGTGGAAGCCATCAACGTCCCCAGGATACAGATACACATACACATATATGCTGATACAGATATACACATATATATATATATATATATATATATATATATATATATATATATATATATATATATACATGTGACTACACATACACACGCAGATATATGTACAGTAAGATACATATATAGGTGGTGCACACAATATGGAACAGCCAGTATGCCTACATTTAGCACCTGAACAACTGGACACTGTATGGACTAAACATACTAACTACAATCATTGCCTGCAACATATACCCATAGAAAGGTCATAGGAAAGACACCACACACAGGTTTGCAGAAATGGGGCTCCTGTAATTGTGTACCATAAGGGTCCTATATGCCATATCATATAGCTGTTCAAATATTGACAACCATATAAATGGCGTACTGCAACTGTGAAACCGTTACACTTATACAGTAGTCTGGAAAGGTTCACAAATGTTGCAGTCCAAGCCAAGCCTTTCAGAATGTACAATAGTGCTGGCAGACTGGGCCACAAGATACCACACAATAAACTGTATGTACTGTAGTTGTGCAGTTCATCAGCCTCTATCTACACTCTGTAAAAACTCCGTAGGAGGTAAAGACATTTTGTGATCATATGGGTTGTTCCCGGAACATAACAAGGCATAACACATATAATAGTCTGTATTGCAGTGGGCAGTAGGCTTGCAGTACCCCAAGTCATGTAAGTAATTGCAATATAGGTGGAGTATATGGTACTGTACATCCACATACCTTGTGGCAGCTCACCCCTGATACCCCCACACTTGTAACAGCCTAGGTCATTTATGGTGCTCCCCACCTGGAATCTATAATACAATACCATATACCACTGTTATATACATTGGCCTCTTTGGTGCATAAGGGCACACATATGTTGTGTAGGTGACACCCACACATATATCACCCCAACCCCAGTGACTAATTGCAGCAATGGCAGTGTGATATACTCACAGCCCACTACAGAACAACCCCCAACAGCATGACAAATGTGCACAGCTTGGTATGTAGATGGGGGACAGATGCTGGAACACAGGCATATATGTGGGACACTGTTGCCATACACTAAGCAAGGTGCTGGTGTTACAGGATAGTCTGCAACATACCCTTAGTCAGGGAATTGAGGTTTGATATAGACATGGATGTAGCCATGTACTGGTAGCATGCAACACACACTGCCAGTGTCATATCTGACACAGGGCTTGTGTGGTGGACAGACAACACATGATAAGCATACCTCTGCCCAGCAAGAGGTTAGGCCCACACTAGTAAGCTATACAGACAGACTGTATTCCAAGGTACATTAGTATGTACACACACACACACACCCTGTAACACCAGTACTATGCAAAGCATTCCACAACTCTACCCACAGTCTGTCTGTAGTTCCTGAACCTCCTACAAATATGTGTCTGCTCTGAGTGTGCAAGTTCTCCTGTAAGAGGTATTGCTACCTGCTGCCTGTATCACTGATGCCCACACACAGGACAGATGTCCATCACACAGGAAATGTAAAAGGACCATGGCCACATGCTGTAGGGATTTATAGTGGGTGGTTGCCATGACAGTGGCAATTCAATGTAGTACACATGTGTTATTATATATATATATATATGGCGATCTGAATAGGTATATGTACATATATTTCCACCATATGTCCTGGACATGGAGTGTAGCCATACCCGAGTGCCTACAGTCCCAATGTCATAGTGCAAGAGGATGTCAGGTATGTATAGCAGGTATATTACTAGACTGTTGCTACTGTCATTGGGATTGTCTTTACAGACATGGTGTGTGTGGATGCTGAAATTCACTTATAACATGTGTGCCATTGGCTACTGACAGACATCGTATGGAAATCATTGTAAAGTACTGCTGCTAGCATGTAATGCCCCTGTGGAGTGCAGCAGAGATATTGGCCACTATATATGGAACTTCAGACACACCCTGTACAGTCTAGAGGTATACACATATTCCCTTAGTGCACCACATGTGTACCAGGCCTGACAATATGGATTTAGACAGCCATGTAGATGGGTATAACACATAGGTTCATAGGTTCATAGGTTCATACTAGGCTATCTGCCCTAGGGCATTTGTAAGCCTAGCCAGAGTGTGTTTGGCTTTCGCCACCCATTTTAAATGTTTTACTATGCCCTTTTTTGAGGTTAGTTTACTGTGCCTCTGTTTAGCAGTGACACAGAAGTGATACCTGGGGTAAACCTATGATCTCCCATCCACTCGTCAAGATTTCTTTTGAAGAGAGTTAGTGAGGGACTCTGCCTAACTTGGACTGGGATTCTATTCCAGAGTGAAGGGAGCCTCTGGGTTATGAATCTGTCCCTCCAGCATGTCCTATTTATTTCAGGGCTGAGATTCAAGTCCCTCGAGTGTGTAGCTCGATGGGATTTGGATTTTCTGAGGTGCAGCATGTCCATTAATTCCGGGTTGGACATAGCTTTATATGTCAGGCATAGATCGCCTCTAAGCAGGCGGTATGCAACCTAGTAGAGCTGGAGTTTCTTTAACCGGGCAGCATATGGCATCTGTTTGAGCCCTTTGATCCTCTTGGTGAGGTACTTTTGGGGTCTTTCCAGTTGCTGCAGGTGTCGGGTAAGGTACATCCCGAAAGGGGCATTGTATTCAATTATGGGCCTGATGAGGGATGAGTAAAGAGGCACAATGACCTCCCTTGATCTAGATGTGAATCCCTTCATGGTTCGGTGGTTTATATAGAAGGCTTTTCTAACCACTTTGGCCACATGGTTGTCAAATGAGAAATTGCTATCAACTTGGGTCCCCAGGTCCCTAATTACTTCTTCCGTACTTAATGGATTACCACCTATGTGGTAATTTGTGAGCACTTTGTTTTTGCCAAAGGGGATGACTATACACTTTTTGGTGTTTAGCTTGAGGCCATGGCTCTGGCACCAGTTATCTATTTCTATGAGACCCTTTTGGAGGATGCTTGTATCAGCTGGAGAGTAGACTATGGTGCCCAGTTTGCAGTCATCTGCGAACTTGGTCAGCCACAGTCCTCCCGTGTTGGCCTGTACCTCTGAGAAATATATGCCGAACAAGAGAGGTCCCAGGACTGAGCCTTGTGGGATGCCACTTGTAACTGGTTTGGAGTCTGACATGGCTCCAGCAATTCTGACCATGTGGGTTCTGTCCGTGAGCCAGTTTGCAATCCATCTAGTGACATAGGGGTTTATATTTAAGCTGGATAGCTTATCTATGATGCCCGAGTGGGGTATTGTATTGAAGGCTTTTGCGAGGTCCAGGTAGGCTGTGTGGACCACCTTTCCCACATCAATGGCCTTGGTGACTTGTTCAATGAAATCAACTAGGTTTAAGAGGCAGGATCTGCCCTTAACAAAGCTGAACTGGGTAGGATCCAATGTCTGTAGGTCCCCAATATCGTGATTTATGAGTTCCATGATGATCCTCTCCATAGCTTTGCAGACCAAGCTAGTCAGGCTTATGGGGCGATAGTTTCCAGGATCCGTTGAGGCACCACCTTTGCGGAGAGGGACCACTGTTGCTGTACGCCACTCTTTGGGTACATATCCTGTAGTAAGGCTGAGATTGAACAGTAGCTTTATGTTGGGGTTCAGCTCTTCTTGGAGTTCATGTAGGACACAGCCCGGAACACCATCTGGTCCCATTGATGCTGTGTTTTTTGCTTTGGAGAGGGCGGCTCTCACCTGAGCATCTGAGATGTCAGGGGGCAGCACTCTGCTGGGATAGATAATTGCTCTTTTGGGGGGGGGGAGTTTGTGCTGAACCTAACAGCCAGGATGTTGGCAATGTCTGTGGTTTCAGTGTATTTTTTGTCATTTTGGACTAACTCTGAGCATATCTGGGAGTTTCCACCCAGGTTCCTAACATAACTAAAGAAAGCTTTGTGATTATCTTTAGTGTCTTGTACAATTTTTCTCTCGAAGCTGGCCTTAGATGATTTTATGAGTGCCCGTAGTTTTTTGCTAATACTGATCAGAGATGCCTTCCCTTTTAGGGATTTTGCTCTACCATGCAGTAGCTTCCTCCTTCTATTGTATAGTTTGTTATGGCTGGGGTCCACCAGACAGGACGCCTGCCTTTGGGGGATTGGGTCTTGGTTTTATTTGAGATTGCATGATCCATGCATTCCTGAAGGTCTTCATAGAATGCGTTTATAAAGGATTCTGCAGTCTGGACCGCATTTTCCACAGGCCCGGAGGCTTTGAAGGATTCCACCTCGGTTTTGAGGAGTGTGAAGTTTGCTTTAGAGAAGTTTTTCACTGTGGTTTTCTGGGCAGGGGGTGGGGTCAGAATGTGGATATCCAGTGAGATTAATTTATGGTCTGATCTTACCAGTGAGGGATACACTTCTGGTCTGGAGCATAGAGTCCCCATGTTGGTGATGATCAGGTCCAGTATGATTTCCTCTCTTGTGGGAGTAGTGACAAGTTATTCCATAGCATTTGAGTTTACAAATTCTAGGAACCTTTGGGCTAGGGTGTTGGAACTAGAGTAATGCTCCCAGTCTATGTTTGGGTAGTTGAAGTCGCCCAATATATGGTGTTTGGGGAGACCTTCATATTTTCCAGTGTTCTCAGGAAGGTTGAGTGGGGTTCCTGGGTTTGGGAGGGTGGTCTCTAGCAGGCTATAAACTGGAAGGCAGTTTTACCCACTGTTAGTTGCACATGGATAGTTTCCGATGCTTCGTGTTGTGCCACCAACCTGGAGGTGTGGGTATCTTTGATGAATATTGATACTCCCCCTCCTTTTGTGGTTCGGTCCGAGATTTGGGGCCGAAAAGTATGGTATGAGGTATAACCTGGTAGTGCTGGGGTGCTCTCAGCAGCCTTGAACCAGGTTTCTGTTACTGCACAGATATTGATGTTCTCCATGCTGAGGAGAGTTTTGAGTGCGTGCATCTTGAGGTTTAGACTTCTGGCATTGAGTAGCATTACCCTTAGTTTCTTTTCCCTTGTGATACCTATGGAGGTGGGTTTGTCTTTTGAGCTTTGCCTAAAAAAGGCACTATGGGGGTGGCAAGAGTCTTTGCCAATATCCGAAAGCCCAGGGGCGACAGGTCCAAGCCATCCCTAGCGAAGCAACATAGCTTGCCGAGCATGTCATCCCAGGCTGACAGGCATTGGATCCCCTTTGAATGACACCAATACTTAAGCCAATTGTTGAAATTGATCATCTTGTCTTCATATTGTGGCATCATTCTTGGTGACGGTAGGATGCCACTCAAGGTCAGGGTCATACCGGCCTGGGCTACATGCTCAGAGAGCACCTCTATGTCTCTTTTCATGTAGTCCAGGGAGGTACTTCTCAGGTCATTCACACCAGCATGGACAATGACGGAGTCATATTTGTACTTGCCTTGGAGTGACCTGAGTGCTTGTGTTATGTGGCGGATCCTAGCGCCAGACAGGCAGCTCACCATGACCTTCTCCTTGTTCAGCCTGGTGAGCAGGACATCAGTGTGCCTAATGATAGAATCACCTATTACAAGTGTATCAGGTGTGTTGTTTAGCCTTATGGGCTGTGACTGTTCGGCACACTGGCTTTGTGAACTATGTGTTGCACGTGTTTTGTTTTGGGGTAGCGGTTGCTTGGATGTCTGCTTTGGAGGTCTCTGCTGCTTGGGCAGATTTTTATTTAGAGCCTCCGAGTATGTTTTTGTGTGTTTATGTGTTTGGTTTGCTGTTGTGGTAGGTCTATGCGAGACTGGAATTGTAGTGTGTGTGGTTACACCAGTACTGAGTTGAGAGAGCTTAGCCTCCAGTTTGGCTAAATGGTTGCATCTCTCACATATGTTGGAACTTGTTGGAAGGAGGAGAGGGTTGTCTGTGTACATGAGGCAGTTGTAACATTGCCTCAAGATTCCCAGATTCACCAGCTGGACTGGAGAGGAGATTGACAACTGACCTTTGGACATGCTAGAATAGTATAGGGAACTCCTTTATAATTGAAAAAAGGGCCAATGGGGAACAAGGTACTCAAGCGGAGTTTGTGAGGATGTAGTGGTTTCAATTTTTTTAGTGCTGACTTATATAATTGCTTTAGTGATCAAGTGCCAGGCTTTAGATTAGGAATAGGGTGTTTATTTTGAGAGCTAGAGACATAACAACTGGTATACATTTGGCACCATAAGTGTTGGATTCACACACTCATGTCTGTTCTGACACATAATGACTGCTGGTACAGGGGTGCCATGGACACATACTACCCACTAGATATTGACATACATCTGTACAGTATCCCACTGCTCTGTCTGATGTACATGACGTTTAAGGGACACCTGGCAGTAGTACATCTGGCAAGTATCTGCACATGACATCCCACAGGTTAAGTACACTGAGCTGCTAGGCATGCAACAATGCACTGTGCAGGTTACAGGCAGACTGGCTCAACACTGGCCTACATCTCGTATGGGGGAATGCACATGTACCTGCATATATAGCAGGCTCAACAGCCATGTCACAGCACAGGGTAAGACACACCTGTGTGACAGTGCATAACCACAACCAATGTGAACATAGCCACAGCCACATATGGTAAGCTAGCATAATATTACAGTATATGGACTATCTGTTCTACACCATCTTCATATGTGCCACTCACAGAATGTCCCTACATATACTGGGCTGCTACACAGTTTGGTCTGATGGCTGTCTGTGGTATGGGAGATGTGTGTATACGGCCCTACAAACATGTACGGCAAAACTGTACCATACAGTGAGGCAGCATGTAACATCTGATAGAAGGGGAGCTAGGACAATGACATCTACCACAATCTGTACACAGGCTAAAGTACATATTAACAATACACACACTGTTGACATTCACCATCACTACACGGACCTCAGTACTGCACAAACATCCACAGAATGTCCAGCCTATGTCATGAAATATAACTCCTACTGTACATGACATGTGTAGCAATCTGATAAATTACTGGCTTGTTATCAGATATGGTGACATTATTTATGGCATACAGCACATATGCACCACTTCATGCACGCCATATGTAAAAATGTTGACAGGGGTATGGCTGACAGCACATACACAGGACCAGTATAGACATGTTGCTGTGATAACCTTCTATATTTTCCATTGTAATGGTGTTTGTTGCAGCATATGTCCTATGAGGCATATGAAGTCAGTAACTGTCATGGCCTTCAACATCTACAGACTGCAATCCTCACACTACTGTCTGAATTCCACAGAGAGATGCACTGTGGTTAACACATGAAACCAAAGTCACAATACTGCCCAGTCTGTAGATGACCATGCAGATGGGGATTCCTCATATACATGGAAATGACAAGGCAGGTATTACTACATGTTTGACAGGCATATCCAGACAAACACTGTTAAACCAACATTACTCCAAATGCAGTATAGCAGCACTTGCAGTCTGTAGTCAGGTCAGGCACATCCCCCTCTTGTTTGTTGCCCTCTTTCCACGGTGTTATTAGAGGTAAACCCCAATCCATCTGAGATGCTGTTTGCCAAACAACAGATCTAGTTCCTGCTCACAGTGACTGAAAAGGCCCAACACCACCATGATGTTCCTAGGTATTGGAGTGTGTTTCCATGCAATTGGCTATGGGATTGTTACTACAGCTGTTCCACATGCAATCAGCTAAGGGAGGGCTGCAATTCATGCAGAGACCATCAGCTGATCATGAACATCATGTAAAATACACATGCTGCTGCCTAAGGTGTGGGTCTCCACATCCACCAGAGAGGGAGTGGGTGAGGCAGACAGAGGCAAATGCATGTCAGGGAGGGATGGGAGTGTAAAACTGAAGCATGTTTGTGTCACACACCTACCAGCACAAGGTATCAAACCCCCAACAACTATGTAGTGCTATCACAGTTTGATGCAGTTATTGGATGCACCACATGGGTTACCTGATGTGGAGCACTCAGAACATATATGTGAGGGTGAGTGACATCTGCAACAGGGATACAGTCGATATACGGTAGGTGTTGTACATGTGCCTGTCTGCATGAACAGGTGCCAGCATCAACACAGGCACACTCACACAGGGATGCACACGCATTGACACTCATGGCAGGGCCAGGAGTGCAACTCATCACTAGTGGGATTGCCACAACACATCAATGTGCAGGTATCACATGCACCACACTGGTCATATGGAGTCCATATGGGCAAAGAATATGAGGAGATGTCAGACATCAAACAGCATACACCAGTATGCCCTGGGGGGTTGTAGTGAGTGTGGATGTGGACATACGCACCATACAACACACACACACATGAACACACAGGGTGCTAGTTCTGACATGCATGGGTGCATGTCTACATGGGTGTGTGGTGGTCAACTGTGCTAGCAGGCTGTTCAAGGGTAGGCGATGGGTATACCTTGGCATCAGGCCACATGACGATGGTCTGCATTGTGGCTCAGGCCTGTAGTTACTGCATTTTCCCAAACAGGTGTGTATTGCAACCCCCATCCAATCACCTGCTTGACTATTGTGTGTGGCCAATGCTGTACACCACATGCCATGTATGTGTTCCTTAGTCCATGACATGGATGGTGTCTGGGATGTGCACACCTCTCACATACATGTACAGTGATGTGTGGAACTGTACCTGGGGTGTCTGGCCCATGTTGTTAACACATATTATCATCAGATGTGCCAGTCTTACCCACCTGTGGCAGGAACTGGTATTGGGCAGCAGGTTTACCCTTCACCTGCATTGATGGCATGCCAGCAGCATTCCCTGATGTCAGTGTCATCTGTCCATACAGGACATGTTGTCAGGCATGGTCTGTCCATTGTGAGTCACATGTGAAGGCACCACTGGTGGTGCAGGTTTCCATTGGGGAACATGGCAGAGGTGCACTGTCTGCATGTACATGCATATTGGACAGATGGGCAGTGTGACATGCCCTCTGTAGCCCACTGCTATCACTGCATAGCTACTATCAGTGGCCAATATGCAGTGCACTACCCACATATTGGCTGTTGCCTAGGCATGTCTGTTCATATGACACATGGGTTGAGTGTGTGCTCTAGGTAATAGTGGGGTTGCTAACTTGGATTGGCTGACCTTGATGTCACATGTATGGGTATGGTTTTGCACCCCAGCCTCCCAGCTAATTCACATCTGTTATCCTTGTATGGTTGACATTGTGATATATAGTAGGGCCACCATAAAAGAAATTAGCAAAACCCCCTCCACATTGCCCACACTCACCTCTGCACAGGATATGAGTTACAAACATACACACACATCTGTCATGTCTGGGAATAGAATCCCTATCTAACTATTTTATTACACTACACAGTTATAGTATGCATCACGGACATTACTGGAGTACTGTTTCCCCAAAGGTGTATTTCACAGTGAATTACATCAGCAGGATTACCAAAGTAGGGCACTTCAACTGTACTGCAAGTGACTAGCCTAAAATGCATTGCTCCCTACACAGACAGTGAGACACACACAAAACATCCTCAACTGACATGTGTGAGTATAGAACCCCTGACCGAGGTATATATCACATTACAGCATGGAGCTGTTATGGGACGCACCATAGGGATTGCTAGAGAACTCCTTCCCCAAAGGTGTATTTCACATTGAATGACATCAGCAGATTTACCAAAGTAGGGCATTTCAACTGTACTGCAAGTGACTAGCCTAAAATGTATTGCTCCCTACACAGTGAGACACACACACAAAACATTCACAACTGACATGTGTAGGTATAGAATCCCTGACCGAGGTCTATATCATACTACAACATAGAGCTGTTATAGGCTGCACCACAGGGATTACTCAAGAACTTTCTCCCCAAAGTCTTACTTCACAATGAATGATATCAGCAGGATTTGCAATGTAGGGCATTTGAAATGTACTGTGAGTGAGTAAACTATGATGCATTTACACAGACATTGCAACACACACAAAACATCCAGAACTGCCATGGGTGGAGATGGAACCCTACCACAGTTCTAAATCACACTACAGCAGTACACAGTTACGGGACCCCCTACAGAGATTACTGGGCTATGACTTTCCCACAGGTGTATTTATAGGTGAGTGACATCAGCAGCCTTGCCAAAGTTGAGTATATGTATTCTAAGGAGTGTGAGTAACATAAAAAACATTGTTTGTTACTCAGTCACAGACAGACAGAGACACTAAGATTCATACACACACACAGATGCCAAGTCAGGGGTAGAAAATCTACCTAACTACTGTATCACACTACAGCAGTATGCAGTTACAGAACACACTACAGGGACTACTGGGCTATTACTTTCCCAGAGTTGTATTTCCAGGTGAGTGACATCAGCAGCCTTGCCAAAGTGGAATATGTGTATTGTACAGGTTGTGAGTGGCCTAAAAAGCATTGCTTTCTACTCAGTCAGACACACACGCACAGATTCACACACCAACACACACACACACCGTTGCTGGGTCTGGGATTAGAACACCTACCTCACTACTTTATCACACTACAGCAGTACGCAGTTATAAGATGCACTATGAAGATTACTGGGCTATGATTTCCCCAGAGGTGTATTTCTAGGTGAGTCACATCATCAGCCTTGCCAAAGTCAAGTATGTGTATTGTACGGGGTGTGAGTGGCCTAAAAGGCATTTCACTCTGCTCAGACACACACACACACACACACACACACACACACACACACACACACACACACACACACACAAATTCACACACCAACACACAGTTGCCAGGTCTAGGGTTAGAACGCCTACCTCCCTACTTTTTCACAATACAGCAGTACACAGTTACAGGATGCGCTATGGAGATTACTGGGATATGATTTCCCCAGAGGTGTATTTCTAGGTGAGTGACATCAGCAGCCTTGCCAAAGTCGAGTATGTGTATTGTACGGGGTGTGAGTGGCCTAAAAAGCATTGCTCTCTACTCAGTCAGACACACACACAGATTCACACACAAACACAGTTGCCAGGTCTGGAGTTAGAACACCTACCTCTGTAATTTATTACACTACAGCAGTACGCAGTTACAAGATGCACTATGGAGATTAATGGGCTATGATTTCCCCAGAGGTGTATTGCTAGGTGAGTGACATCAGCAGCCTTGCCAAAGTCGAGTATGTGTATTGTATGGGATGTGAGTGGCCTAAAAAGCATTGTTCTCTACTCAGTCAGACACACTCACACACAGATTCACACACACATTTGCTAGGTCTGAGGTTAGAACACCTACCTCACTACTTTATCACACTACAGCAGTACGCAGTTACAGGACATGCTACAGAGATTAGTGGGCTACGATTTCCCCAGAGTGTATTTCAAGATGCATGACATCTGCAGCCTTGCCAATGTTGTGTATATGAACTGTACTGAGTGTGAGGAGCCTAGAAAGCATTTCTCTCTACACAGGCAGAGACCAAAACATGCACACATGCACACACTCACACAGTTGCCAAGCCTGGGGTTGGGACTACTACTTAGGTTCATAGGTTCATAGGTAGGTACTAGGCTATTGGCCCTGGGGCCTATACAAGCCCAGCCAATAAGGTACCCTGGCTTTTGCCACACAAGAAAATTATTTTCCTGTGCCACTGTCGAGCAGAGCCACAGAGGTGATCTCCGGGGTGAATTTCCTATTTCCCATCGAATCATCAAGATTTTTCTTGAATAGTGCTAATGAGGAGCTTTGTTTGATATAGATAGGTAGTTTATTCCAGAGTATGGGAAGTCTCTGGGACAGGAATCTATCCCTCCGGCATGTTCTGTTTAATGTGGTGACAAGGTTTAGGTCCCTAGAGCATGTAGCTCAGAGGGATTGGGATTTCTTTAAGTGGAGCATGTCCAACAGCTCTGGGTTTCACATAGCTTTGTATGTTAGGCAGAGATTACCTCTGAGTAGGCGATATGCGACGGAGTAAAGCTGGAGTTTTTATGACGATCTGTGTAGGGCATCTGTTTGAGGCCAGTAATCTTCTTTGTGAGGTATTTCTGCGGCCTTTCCAGTTGTTGTAGATGTCTTGTGAAGTACATACCATAAGGGGCATTGTACTCTATAATGGGTCTAATGAGTGATGAGTAGAGGGGAACAATGATCTGTTTTTTTCTGGATGAGAAACATTTTGTGATGAGGTGTGCCACGTAGAAGGATTTCCTGACTACTGTGGCAATGTGATTACCAAAGGAGAGACTACTGTCCACCTGTGTCCCAAGGTCTCTTATCACACTTTCAGTGTTAAATATACTACCACTTATGTTGTAGTTCATGGGTACAGAGTTTTTACCAAAGGGGATGACAATGCACTTTTTGGCATTGAGCTTGAGGCCAGGGCTTTGACACCAGGCATCTGTCTCAGTGAGGCCCTTTTGTAGGATGTCCACATCATTAGGAGTTTCAATTATGGCTCCTAGTTTGCAGTCATCTGCAAACTTCATTAGCCAAAGACTTTCTGTGTTAGCCTGTACCTCAGAGAAGTAGATACCAAACAGGAGAGGACCCAGGACTGAACCCTGTGGTACTCCACTTGTCACTGGTCTGAAGTCATATTTGGAGTCTGCTACTTTCACAGTGTGGGTTCTGTCAGTGAGCCAGTTGGCAACCCATCTTGTGACATAGGGATTTATACCTAGTTTAGTGAGTTTATCTATAATTCCAGAGTGGGGGATGGTGACAAAAGCCTTGGAAAGATCTAGATAGGCTGTGTGAACCACCTTACCCTTGTCTACGGCTTTGGTGACTGCTTCAAAGAAGTCTATCAGGTTTAGGAGGCATGATCTGCCTTTTACAAACCCAAACTGGGTGGGATCCAGAGTTTGGAGATTTCCAATATCTTTGTTTATAAGTTCCACGATGATACATTCCATGTCCTTGCAGACCAGGCTCATCAGGCTAATGGGGTGGTAGTTCCCGGGATCCGTGGTGGCTCCCCCCTTGTGGAGTGGGATGATCGTTGCTGTGCACCATTCAGCAGGCACAAAGCCTGAGGTGAGGCTATGATTGAACATGGTACTTAGGTGGGGTGCCAGTTTGTTCTGTAGTTCGTATAGAACACAGCCTGGGATGTTGTCTGGTCCCATGGATGCTGTGTTCTTGGCTTTGGAGAGTGTGGTTTTTAACTGTGCAGCCGTGATTACAGGAACTTTGCATTCTTCCGGTATAGAGATGGGCTCTTTAGGGGGTGAGAGGGGGGTAAAGTTAGCACTGAACCTATCTGCCAGGATGTTGGCAATATCAGTTGGGTCTGTATATTTGGTGCCATTGTGCTGTAACTCAAAGCAGATCTGAGTTTTGCCATTGAGATTCTTGACATAGCTATAGAATGCTTTGTGATTGTCTTTAGAATCAGTGGCGATTTTGTTTTCGTAACTTTTGGATGATTTTATCAGGGATCGCAGCTTCTTACTGAGGCTGACCAGGGAGCTCCTCCACTCATGGGATTTTACTCTCTTTTGCAAGAGTTTCTTCCTTCTGTTGTACAGTTTGTTTATGGCAGGGGACCACCAGATTGGCTTCCTTTTTTTGGAGGATAGCGTCTTGGTTCTGTTTGGGATAGCACAATCCATGCACTCATGTAAGTGCTTATAAAGTGCAATTGTGTAGGATTCAGTAGTCGTAACTGTATTGTCCATCTGCATGGGTGTCATGAAGTTCACCACTTCGGTCTTAAGAAGCATGAAGTTGGCTTTGGAGAATTTTTTTACCATGGTTTCCTTAATGGGGGGGGGGTGGAGGCAGGATGTGGATATCTAGGGTAATTAGCTTATGGTCGGAGTGGACCAATGAGGCGTTGACTTCAGGTGTGGAACACCAGTCACTCACATTGGTAATGACTAGATCCAGGATATTGTTGCCCCTGGTGGGGGTGTGGATAAGTTGATCCAGGGCATTGGAGTTTATGAATTCCAGAAAGCATTGAACGAAGGAGTTGGTACATGAGTAGTTTTCCCAGATAATGGTGGGGTAGTTGAAATCGCCCATTATTAGGGTGTTTGGTTGAACCCTAATATTTTCCAGTACATCAAGAAAAGAGGGGTGGGAATCCTGGGGCATGGTGAGTGATCTGTAGCAAGCTACAATTTGGATTGCAGTTTTGCCCAGAGTTAGTTGCACTTGGATAACCTCGGCTACATTATGCTGAGCAACTAGCCTGGAGGTGTGGATATCCTTAATGAATATGGACACACCTCCTCCTTTGGTGTTCCGGTCCAGGTTACATGGCCGAAAAGTGTGGTATGAGTTATAGCCTGGTAGTGCAGGGGTGCTCTCTGGAGCCTTGAACCAGGTCTCAATCACTGCACAGATATCGATGTTCTCCATTTTAAAGAGTGCCTCGAGTGAGTGCATTTTGAGATTTAGACTTCTAGCATTGAGTAGCATCACCCTCAGTTTTTGCTTGCCTGTTCCTGTTACGTTGGTGAATTTGTCATTTGAACTTTGCCTAAAAAAGGCACTATAGGGGCGGCAAGAACCTTAGCCAGTATCTGGAATCCCAGGAGCCACAGGTGCAGGCCATCTCTGGCAAAGCATCATGGTCTGTTGACCATATGTCATCCCAGGCAGAAAGATACTGGATCCCTTTAGAATTGCACCAGAAGCTTAGCTAATAGTTAACTAGTTTATCAGTACAGCAGTACACAGTTATGGGACGCGCCATGGGATTACTGAGCTACAGCTCCCCTAAAGGTGTATTTCACATTTGATGACCTCAGCAGGCTTGTCATGATACTGCTATGGGGAGGGTGGTGTGTGCATTGGCCATAACCCATTCATGTAGGGGTTGAAATGCCACGTGGGCACACATGGGTTCATTTGCCACAGGTACATTTATACAGATACTAGGTGACAACTTCCTTGTACAGTCATGTTGCACAGCTGGCACGTGCAACATGCCATCATGCTGACAGATACTGGTGGCTAGTATCTGCAGTGAGTGACACCTTCACCTCATGTGTTTGGGGCCCTTTGGCTATGTGCTGGGTGGGACAGGCCCAGTTGCTCCTTGTCATGGTCACCCTCTTCAACACATCTATGTCCGTCTACCTTTGGCTTATTATAGTGTGTTGCCCTTACATATATGTCTATATTCCTATCCACTGTGTGTGCAAGGCAGGAGTAGTGCATACTGACATGTATCTGCACTGAGAACTGCAACTGCCAGATATGTATGGTCCACTGTTGTTTTCTAACATAGCCTTCTTGTGTTTAAGTGTGTGAGCATGCCCAGTATGGGCTTTCAGTATGTTGTTGACTGACATTGCCTTCCTTCCTCTGTGTGTGTGAGTGTGCCCAGTATGGCCATCTATATTGCATGTGTGGATCAAGTCCAGGTGGTTTGTACTGCAGTGCTGACCTTTGTGTTGTACACCGACAGGTAGCATGCTGTGTCTGCAGGGCATACATCAGTCATTTGACATTGACTGTTGCTACATTTCTGCATAGCGGGGGGACACCAAACTGTTTCTACATTTCTACACAGGGGTGGGGGGAACACCTGACTGTTACTATAATTGTACATACACTTTTACACAGTTGCTAGGACTAAACTAGTATGTCAGGTACACCATTTCAGTCTGTAGTCTTACCTATCGTGCTGGCTAGAGGCATACCAGTGTACTACAGATCATAGCTTTCACTATCTACATATTAGTTTCTGACTTCCTAGCCTTCACAACGTACATCCAACTGGCTGACCTGCTGTAGCCTGTCTGTGTAAGGCTGGGGTAGGGGTTACCCATGGGGCTCATTCAGAAACTATAGTACAGCATTTGTTTGAGTTTGTCTACACCTATCCTGCTGGCTGTGACTGTTGTTGGGTATGTGCCCCCCGACTGGCATGTGTGAGTCACTTACCTTGTGGGTGTCCCAGTAATGAGGGTGGTAATGCAGGGCTGCCTATGTCGGATGCACATAGTACACTCCCTATACATAGTTGAGCACAGGTAGTGTCATGTTTGGCATCCCTTTTACTGTATGTGCAAGTCGGAGAGAGGTGTCATTCCTTGGGTCAATACTGTGTCTGTGCATGTACTATGCATTGCTTTTTGCCAAGGCCAGGGCATACTGGGCATGCCTCCTTCTGCCTACTGGGGCAGGCTCAGGTTGTTCCTCCTCCAAGTCACTCTGCACCTGTGCAGGCCTTGGCTCTGGTGGGGGGCTGTTTGGCCTCACCCCATGCTGTTCCTGCTGCAGCTGTTTCTGCAGGATCATATTGTGTAGCATGGCACATACAAGGACATTTTGGGTACATGTAGTTGGTGAATACTGCAAAGCTACACTGGATGTGTCCAGGTACCGGAACCATGACTTCAGCATCCCAGACACATGCTCTATTATGATTTGTGTTTGTGCGTGTGTGTCATTATGGAGTTCTTGTTCAGGTGTGTGTGTGCATTTCTGATGGGTGTCATCAGCCATGGCTCCAGTGCGTATCCAGCATCCCCACTAGGTGACCATGTGGGATGCCCCACTGGCAAATGTCTGGTACAGCTGCGTCAGATGCCAGATGGGGGAATAATGGTAGCTTCCAGGGCAGCCAGCACACACATTCATTATTATGCCCTGGGCATCGCACATGACCTGGCAGTTGATGGAGGGGAAGCCCTTGTGGTTGATGTAGACCCTACCCCGCTCATCTGGTGGTGCTTTAATGCATATGTGCATGCAGTCTATTGCACCCACTACCTCAGGGTATTCTGCTATTTGGTGGAAGAGACGCATATTGCTGGCCAACGCCTCACGGGTGATGGGGAAATATACATGCTCACCGACATGTGCTGACATGGCATCCAGGAACCGGTGGAGTACCCTGGATGCTGATGCCTGTGAAATACACATCATATCCCCAGTTGGCCTTTGAAAGGTACCTGTAGCTAGTATTCTTAGGCCTACACATACCTTGGTATCCACTGGGATGGGTTCCCCTCTGTTAGTTCTGTGTGTGAGGCATGGCCGGCACAGCTCAACAATTTGCTGTAGGAGGTCCCTGTCTAGCCTATAGCGCTCCACTATCTCCAGCTCATGTAGCCCTTGGTAGGTTACCCTGGGTCTGTACAGTTTTCTCCATCTCCTCACTGTGGGTTGCTCAGCAGCATTCACATCCTCACCACCCTCAGCCTCTTGCACATGCTTGTTTATGATAGCAAAAGCAGCCCCTAACATTTTTTCTCTGACTTTCGTTTTGTAAAATTTCCTTGTCTGTATACACCAGTGGTGCAGAGTTTTGGGGAAAAACAAGGGAGAAAGGTGTTTGCATAGTTTATAGTGGTGTGCTGGGGTGGACTGGTCTGCTGCCTGTGTAATTGGCTGATTCTGATACATTTCACCTGTCAGCTAAGCTAGTTCTCCTTGCTTACTTTCCTACTGCTGTTTTCCCTTCCCATTGCCTCCCTGTTTCAGCCTGTGTCTGCACTGTGGAAACAGAGTGCTCATATGTGTACAGAGCTGCTTTTTCCTGGTTTAACTTCCTTTTTCTTCCTGTAAAATCTGGTGCGCAGTGCGCACACCCGCTTACACTTTGTAAAGTGTGCTAGGCAGGTTTAGACAAACCCCTAGCTTAGCTATGCTGACCTAAGAGGAATCCTGAGCCACAGGTCTCCAATGCACTTACAGTATGCCTGACACCACCCCATGATGTCACCTATATCCTAGTCTTGCACCCAGCTATTTATACTCTTACACTCTTGGGATCTGCCTCACACCCTGGGAATATCTGGGATTCACTAACCTTTCCCTCATTTGCATAGGATTGCCTGCTAATGCTTAGTTACATGTCCCACACTGAGCCTCCCCCCCTTAGCAACCACTACTCACTGGCCAGGTTGTCTTTTGCCTGCCATTGACTTGCATGGCAGAATACTGATTTTTGTTAGAATGCGCATTTTCAGTTTATTTTCTTATTTTCCCCCCAATCCCATTTGCATTCCACTGCCCTATACTTAAACAGCTGAGATCGTCAAAAAAAAAAAAAGTTGTTTTATTTATTTTTTAAACAGTTTGCAATGCCAATGGCCTTCTACTTGGCCATTGGCATACTTCCTCAATAATATGCAGCCTTTATTTGGAGCTGTCATAGCTCTGTTTTGGAATATGCAGAAATGTACTCGATTATTAACTGATTACATTTCTGCAGATTGTACTTGTCTTGCATGGACTATTGCAAGCTTCCTGGATTGCAATATCACCTCATTTGCCTGGATTTCTCCAGCAAACAAGGTGATTTGCATACCAGGGCTTAGTCCATGCAAGATTAGTGCTGGAGCTCTCGTGCACGCCCCTGCCAGCTGTTCCTGGATTGCACGGCAGACATATTGTCTGCGTGAGCTACTGCACTCATCTTTCACTCCATGCAGGCTTTTGAGAATCCGGGGGACTAGTCATCGTATCCAGTGTGTAAGTAAATGCCTATATATAAATGTCCCAAGTGAATACTTTTCAGAACAAAGATAGAGAGGTTTTTGTTGAATACTTAAAAACAACAGAATTTTCATTAAAATCCAGACTAGGATATGAATTTCTCACATAAAAATTCCAATGTATACATGGTAAGACTGCTGATACCCACTAAACAATTATATAAAACAGATAAATAAGAGTCAGTCTGGAAAATGTTTCCATTTAACATTAAGGAAATAGACATTTTAGAGAACTCACCTGTCAACTGTAATGTAATCCCTTCAAATGTAATAGATATAATTCCTTAACTGTTGTATGGCTAGTGAATCATCATTAGGAAAATTACATTTTAACAGAATTTCAAAAAGAGATAAAATCAGCATTTCTTAAACCAACAAAGGAATCTATTTTTCCATTTAACATTTTATTGTCATTTATGGAACTCATATGTACTAAAGTAAAATTTGGTTTTATATTATTAACGTATATATATTCACATAAACATGAATGATTCCACTTAAAGGCTAATTGTGTACAACAAACTATCTAAAACAGAGAAAATTGGGGAGTACATTGACTATGTGTGGAACCCCATTGCCCAGTCAGCTCCCTTCTATATGTGAGACTCTTGGGATTTTCTTACCGAACTTTACTGTGCTAACCTGAACTACTCTAACAGATTTTAGTGACTCTTAATGTAGTTACCTTGTACACAAGCATACCTCATTCAGAAGGCTTGACTTACATCAAGCAGTTCCTGCATAAGTTTGCTAAGCTTCTTAAAAGCAAAATTGATACACTCAACACCCTCATGTCCCTGGTTCTCCACAACAACTTCTTTCACTTCAATGGTGCCATATACAGACAAGTCTGTGGAGCAGCCATGGGGTCTAAGATGGCCCCAGCCTTTGCTAATTTAGTTCTTAGTGAATGGGAACAAGATACCTTGATCCATCTGCCTGGTTTAAACCTCACAAAATTATATCGTCGCTACATAGCCAATATTTTTTTTTTATGTGGGAGGGTACGGAATAGCAATTGAATATATTTCTGCAGTCCTTGTCTTCCAGCATCGGATTTCTTGAATTTGTCATCTCTGTCACTGGCTTGTCTGTTTCCTTTTCAGATACATTGCTTACCATTGATATGAACACTAGAGTGCTTTTCTCTACCATTTTTAGGAAGAATACTTACCGTAACAACTTCTTGGAGTACAGTAGTCAACACTCACATTTCAGGAAACGAAATGTGGTTTGCGGAAAATTAATCAGGCTGTGAAGACTAACCACTGAGGATAGCACCTTCAGACAAGAATCAGAACTGCTGTCCATGCTGTTTCTTCAAAAACATTACCCCCACAGTTAATTCAAAGCATTTTTCAAGAATTCCTGGCAGCATGATACATTAAATTCAAACCCATCCAACGACACGGGTTTACTCCAGCTACTCCCTGAACCGATAATTCCAACAGCACACTTCGTTACCTATAAGCAGGGACATGAATCACATAAGGGACATAGTGTGCTCTAACTGGAGGATTTTACAAACTGTTTATTGGATATTCTATTTTTACAAACTGATTTATGACCTTTTTCATTCTTCTTTTGGCTTTTTTCAGATAGGGGTCACCACAGTGGATCACCTGTTTGCTCATGACTGGCAGTGGAGTTTTATACTGTCAAGTTACCAGCCCAGAGTTCAACTTTCCACAGAAGGCACGCAAGCCTAGGGCCAATTTAGAGTGTCCAGTCCACCTATAGCATGTCTTTGGGATGTGGGAGTAAACCGGAGCAACCACAGGAAGAACATGCAGACTCGATACAGAAGACACCCCAGCCAAGGATCAAACCAGAGAACCTCTTGCTGTGAGGCAGCAACACTAACCTCTGCACCACTGCAGCCATCCATGAAAAATATTTGAAATTTGTTGTCTTGTACAGTTTTTCTGAAGAAGTCCTGACACATTAAATGAACGAAAGCACTCAAATCACTGGGTCTGAGTGTGTTTTTTTCCATCTGTTCATTGTTTTATATATATATATATATATATATATATATATATATATATATATTTTATTTTATTATGTTTGCAGAAGTTTTGTTGGTTTAGTAACAAGTTTTCCTTGACTTTAGTTCGGTTAATATTACACACACGCACACACACACACACACACACACACACACACACACACACACATATATATATATATATATATATATATATATATATATATATATATATATATATATATATATATATATATATATATACCAGTTTATATATATTGATATGATTACTAAATATCAAAATCATTATATTATGTAATAGGCCTGTATATCAGGTTTGTCTGCTATTGTAATAGAAAAATGAATGTAAATCATTTCAGTCAGAATCATAAACCATACTAAGGTAAAAGGCCATTTTTATGATTGAGACATTTGGTGTCTTCAATGAATAAAAATGCTATAATATACAGAAGCCCCTCATGATAGAACAAACACAAAATAACCAATGTCTGATAATAGTAAGTTATTCTTTTGCAGATTATTTGCAAATCATATCCGCGGTGGTGGTGCTGCAGTAGCATTGTCACCTCACAGCAAGACATTGTCCCGTTCAATTCTCAGCTAGATCGTCTTCTGTGGAGACATGCGTGAATGGGCGTACCTTCATTGAAGGTTGTGCGTTAGGGCCGGCAACTCAGCACGTAAATATCAACTGCCAATCATTAGCGGACCGGAGTTCCACTGTGGCGACCCCTAACTGGGAAAAGCCGAAAGACACAACAACAGCAACAACATACATATAGATATTCATTGACTATATCCTTCAACATTTAGTTTAGCCTCACATTAATATGAAAATGTTTTGAGTAAAGAGCATTTTCAGACTTGGTCAAGCCTCTACTAAGGCAGCGCTATTCCATCCTTGAGAGCAAGCCTGACCATTAGAGAAATGCTTTCCTGTGGATCTTATGGTAAAGAAGAAAGTCCTCCTTTTTCATCTTGATATCCAAGAGAAGTCAGCATTACCAAGGCCAGGAGGTCCATGGCAGGATCATTCATCTTTGGGAGTCTAGCGTGTGTTTCAGTATATTTCTAGCACACATGAAGACACTGTTCAGGCAGACTGTTTGCAATGCAGAAAGAAAAAAATTGAAGTGGCTGATGAATTTAATTTGCTTTCTTTATCAGAGGATTAGCTAGGCCATTTGTAGCCCAGGGTGAGACTCTCATTTGGTGTCCCCTCTCCGCCTACCACAGAGCTATTTATTTTTAACAGGAGTGGGAAAGACTGCCTTGACAACAACTTTTCACAAAAACATAGACCAAGAGGCTCAAAAAAATGTCAAAACGGGAAGTTCTATTAAAAGTTTACTGCATTTTTCTAAGTTAATCATTTAACTGTCATGTACTGCATAAATAAACACAACGCAACTTTAGCAATTAAAAACACACTGATACTAAATAAAAAAGAATTCAGCACAATCCATCTCTTTGCAGGTACAATCCAAATGCCAACAGCAGTGTAACAAATTATACTATTAATAGCTTGAGAAATAAGAATTGCAAAACAGAAAACTATAAACTATGACTTTGGCACAGACAGAAAAATCATGACTCAAGGGAAAAATAGCTAAAATATACATCACATCCTGAGTCTGTAATGAATACTGCACAAAAAAGTTTAGTGTGCATTGTAACCTCATTTGCACCTAAATGTATATCATATTGACAGCTCCCTGTAACGTAATGTTTCAGAACACAGGATCATCTGCAAAGCAATGTGTAATTTATTGTCTGCTAACATGCCCCAGTGGCATAATAAGATACTGGACACTTACACAGTGTGTGTTTACAATTTAGCAACGGGGGTGAGCACTGCTAGACAATATAGTTTGTACCTCTGAGTGCCTTATTTCAGTTATAAAATGACTACAAACCCTAACAAATAAACAAAGACAAATGCAAAGTGTAAGCAAGTAAGCAAAAAAAGAAATCAAAATTTACTGGGTTAAAAAAAAGAAAAAAATGATCCCATTGATTAAATTGCTTCTGACAATATGAGTCATACAGGACTTATCTAATCGACTACATACAGGGTTTATATTATATACACAAGGTACATGGTTTGATTCTTACCTTTGGGATGGGAAATTTGGCTAGGCTTAAAATGGCCCACAAGGGTCGATAGCTTAGTACTAATCTATGAATTTAGACTCACACGCGCTTGCACACACACACACACACACACACACACACACACACACACACACACACACATGCACACACAATTCTGTGCACAAATAAGCCACGATAGGTATTATATCCAAATCTTATGCTAGTCATCAATGAAGGAAGTGTCTGAGCTAAAATTAGCTTCATTTTAATTAAAACATGCATCTTATAAAAGCTCAGTAATAATACTGAATATCAAATCCAATAACTATTTGTATACTGCATTACACCTATCATAGTTTATGATACTCTTCAGCTGCTTAAACAACAAACAAAAACATGTTTCCAAAGTCCTACACCAATCTCTGGCTCAGACATACAGTATAATACTTTGGGTAGCACAGTTTGTTATTCTGCAAATCTGCAATAATCATGAGTACTTCAAACTACTCTAATGGAGGCCTCAAGAAGCCTTATTAATTATATAGAGTATAGTGAGGCCCTGGCCCCTGACCATGCCTCTCAACTATCCATATTTGTGCAGAATGCCTAGATTTTAACCTCATAAAATTTGTGGCTTACTGGCAAATCAGATTTGTATACTAAGTACATTATAATAAGCAAAAATTGTTTAACTATCAAGCAAAATCATACTGATCTGAATCATATAATTGTAAGACCACTTGTCTCATGAATATAGTCTCTTTAGTAATATCTAATCTCTGTATTAATGTGCAAATATGTTTCACCTAATGTATGTAAAAGTGATGTGCTATCCATTATTGTATATCTTTCTTTTATATGAAAACATTCATTGTTGCTCTGTCATAAGCTAATATGATATGTCAATTTTCTTTGGAAATTTTCTCCCCAGGCCTGCACTGAAAATGGGTACCCACCTAGCTGGACTTTCCTGGTAAAAAAAAAAAAATGTCAAATAAATAAATAAATAATACACAAATCACGTGTTTAAGAATATTGGAGCTAGGGGACTTTTTTAAAGTTATGGCCTTACTACACAACAAATCCAGACATAGAATGACTGCAAGGTAGATTTACACTACTGCACATATAACAAATAGTACCAACATAAAAAAATCGGGAAACAGTACAATAAACTGATTTCATATAGAGAAAACAAGTCCCAATACATTTTGTGTGGATAAGTTTAGAATATTCTGATTACAGGACTTGTGTAGACAAATATGTGTAATAAGCTAATGCCATGTATGTTCCACTGTTCAATGGTTAATTCCATAAAGCTCTAGTCAAAGCAATAGTTTAAAAGCTAAACAAACAACTAGGAACAACATATGGCAACCTGTCCTCATGACAAAGACCAGTTATGGGAAGTACTGCAATGGCTTTGGAATCTATTATCCCCACAGAAATATATTAGTGGTTTGTGATAGGCCTAGAACATAAGTGCAATATGGCCATTTGTCAAGGATGACTCAAAAGGAGAATCCAGGATGTAAAAGCACGTGGATTATGCATGAACCAATATCCAGATGTTCTCCACTGGCCTTAAAAGTGGTCCTGTTCTCTATAAGAATTTAAAATGAAGTTCAAAAATAGAGATCCCATGACTTTATATTAATCACTTTATTTTCAGGATGTCCTATTAAACAGACACTTCTTTGTGTAACTGAACAGCTGCTCACCCATTAAAGTGAACTGCTCTTTGTTGAATTTGTTTTGATCTGTGTTATTCTTCTGCAGGTCTGCAAAGAGACACCCCCATGTACTGATGACCCTAATGCAAACTCCATAGTCTCTCATTATGTTTATGTCTGTGTCTGTATATCTATATAGCTGTACAGAATTCAGTGTATTGTGTGAGCTGTGCGACCTTCATTTAAATAAATACTGTTGAACTGACAACATTGTCACAATCCTTAGCTGTCACTGTATGTTTTAGCAGATGCCTATCTCACCTACAGGTTCAAACTGAAACATGTTACTACTGCTGTGCTCCAAGTACTCTCAACATTCTCGGGGTACTTGCAAACAGTCCATTGCATCAAGTGAAAAAGTAGTGGCAAATTCCAGGGAAAGGGTGATATATAGACAGTGTGAGTACACTAGCAGAAAAACAGACAGTATGCATCACATTCAAATGGACACATAATTTCATGCAATTGTCCTAAGGTTAATGAAAGGCATCACATGTGAAAATGTTTAAAACAATTTCAGCAAAATGATTTAGAAAGGCATATATAAGCTTGCTGAGCTATTAAGCAGCTTTTCTGAATGCCATCACTTTCAGTGCACAGAAGTATTATTTGTGATAAGAAGCTATGAAAAGCATCTACTTTAGCAGGTCAATATGTTTAAGAGGATTCCTTGGAAGCCAGTGTCCAAAATGGTGTCTATTGCCATTCTCTGCCTTGCAGTAGAGTGACTGGCATAATATCATGTCCACAACTGCGACATAGTCAGTCGTTAACATGTAGATAGGGACATCACACAGGAACCAGTAGATGTGTGGGGTCATCACATGAAATCAAGAGGAATGTATACACTGCCTATTCTAGGGGACATGAAGGCCTGTGTAATTTTACTTATCCTTTCTATATGGATTTTTCAGCATGCAACAGGAAACACATTAAGAGTTTTATAGGCACCAGCCTTGCAAACCCTACATCAGTTTGTTAATGTGATATTTCAGCACTTGTAGGAGCATGTTTGGTTTCCATGGGCAACAGACAAGAGGACCACCACTATGTGGGCATTCCATGATACAGACCATATCCCTGAGATTATGGTGACTACTAACTGCAACCACACTGCTATCAAAGCCCCTCATCCTCCATGTGGCATCCAGCAAATAAATTGGAAGGGTTTCCACTTCATCAAATGACAGGAGGTTTGAAGTGCAAGAGGATATTATATACAATGTTGTGTATATTGTTCAGATAGAGCCTATGATTCTCACGTCTGGTGTATATGGGACCTACATGAGTCTTTGGGGGGTATAATTCTCACAGAGCTGTAGTCAGAAAGTCACTGTATTAGTTAGCTAAGGAGGCACTAGCTGCCTGTTGGTGCTGTACATAGAGTGGGTGCTTGCAAATAACACACCAGGAATGTAGATTTTCATTTAGAGCTTCAGAAGGGGGTAAGCAAAAGCTTACCTGATGCTTCCATAAGCATGGAGTGCTACACCTCAGATAGATCCTAAGCCACGGTGGTTCAGCAGTAGCGTTGTTGCCTCACAGCAAGAGGTTCTCCCGTTTGATTCTCAGCTGGAGCGCCTTCTGTGTGGAGTCTGCATGTCCACCCCACAGTCGAGTGTCGTTCAAAAGACATGAGTAGAATGGGCGTGGCTTCGTTGAAGGTTGGGTGTCGAGCTGGCACCTCTACACCCACAAAAAAAATCTACTGCCAATCATTAGTGGACCAGAGTTCCACTGTGGTGACCCCTAACCGGGAAAAGCCAAAAGAAGAACAAAAACTTGAAAAATTAGCTTGCAGTACAGAACTGGAATTGGAGCCTTGATGAGGCCTACAGCCTTGAACATTCTGTGAACAGCCTTTTTGCCATGCAGGTTGTATAATGCTGTGCATGGGTGTGTGTGTATATTGATATATATATATATATATATATATATATATATATATATATATATATATATGTCACTCAGATATAAACCATGGCTTGAGATGATTGTCACTCTTGAAGTGTCACCCTGACCTCATGTCCAAAAATTAGAGAAGGGGTTGAGGATGGATGGATACACACACACACACACACACACACACACACACACACACACACACACACACACACACACACACACACACCATATACATGCATACATTACATACACACATTACATAATATTAAGCAAACATATCACACACACACACACACACACTGAGAAAGCATAGAGTATGGTATACACCTCATTTACAAATTAACCTTAATTCTATAGTATGCATGTCTTGGACTTTCTGTGTCAAAATAATATTTTTTTACACATTCAAAAGGCATGTTAAGAAATGCAACATTTTGTTCTTCAGAATCAGGATCAGTGTTTCAGCTACTTTGCTTACCCTACAAGATTAGGCTTATAAGGTTGTAACTGCCTGATCACAATTGGTTAAAATAATCTGTTAGCTGAAATAGAAAGCTACAAGTTATCCAACCCAATACCCACACTAAACTCCTTGGGGTCATCACTGATGACGAACTTAAATTTAACCTCCACATACTTCAATGTATAAAGAAAACATATCCGAAACAAAAAATTTCTAACCCCCAACTCTAGATTCACCCTAGCACAGGCCCTCCTCCTCCCCTCCCTCCTATATGCTGCCCCATTTCTCACCAATATTCAGGTCACAACACTGAACAAACTCCAACAAACATACCACAAAATAACTAAATTTATAACTAACTCCCTTTACAATGCACATCACTGTATTTCGCTAAACTCTCACCAGTGGCTTGAACTCCCCCAGCAACTGCAGCTATCTCAGTTTTTAATGTTACACTCTGTTCTCTACAAACCATCACTCTGCCCATCTCTTTTTTCCTTGATCTCCACCTATACTCCAACCTGGCCCCTCTGTACTTCTAACCAGAAGCTACTGGATATCTACCAACCAAAGAAAACTGTAGGCAAGTTACTTTATAAACACTCTGTTGCTCAGGCTTGGAACAAGCTTCCCCTTCACATCCTCTCCATAACCCACTCCTTACACTTTAAAAATGATCTAAAGACTCACCTTCATAATTCTAAGACCTGCCCCTGCTGTGACCCAACATACGTCCTCTATCACTCTTCTAGGTGCCTCTTTCCCCCTACTTCTCGCACCACCCTATTTCTTGCACCCCTCCTTCTAGGGTGTCTCTTACCGTTTCTTCCTCAAATGTGAATGACTGCACAAAAACTCTTTTGAAAAATTGCACATGGCTATGGACATACATTCTTGTGTGCCCTCTTTTGTGACTTATTGAGCCTGCTTTCTTCAAACTATAACACACTCTGTGTGTTACTTTGATGTATTGATCAACATGCAAAATTATTCTTATTTCTAATTATTGTTAGGTGTCTCTTATTGTTTCTCCCTCAAATGTGAATGACTGCACATAAACTCTTTTGTAAAATTTTACTTGTTTTATGTGTATACATTATTGTGTGCTCCCTTATGTGACCTATTGTGCCTGCTTTCTACTAACTATAATACACATGGTATGTTACTTTGATGTATTGATCAACATACAAAATTATTCTTATTTCTATTTATTGCTTTAAATACTCATCAACTGTGATTAGTGAAGCAGTGTATTCTGCCTTTTGATTGTATATTGCTTTTTATTTGGAGCTTTTCTCCTCGGGTCTCCTCTGAAAATGGGCCTCAAGCCCAGTAGGACCAACCCGGTTAACAAATGTCAATAAAATAAAAAATAAAATAAGTTCTGAGCATGAGTGTTTTAATGG